>NC_142955.1:2247981-2290481 GCF_046866305.1 Octopus bimaculoides
AGATGTACATACAAGCATATATATAGACACATGCTTGTATTTGTGTGTGTATGTGTACTATATGTATATACAGTTGCTCGTTGGCTTTTGTTTAGAAATCCGTTGCTTGTTGCTCCTTACATTGTCATGCTAATTAATATAGAAAGGTTGCAGACAAAGACCTTGATTTAATTACAAATAATACAGCAACAGGAATGGGAGATTTTTGAATAAAAATTAAAACCACTTTAGTTCAGATTATTTCTAAAATATAGTTTCGTTGTTTTTCTTTTTTGACTTTCGTTATCTTTTGTCTACGAAAAATTATTTTTTATTGAAATTAAAAAACGGACGACGAATACATACACACGTGTGTGTGTGTGTGTGTGCGCATAAACATACACATACATACGCACACAAATGCGTGAATGTATTTATATGTATATATATATATATATATATATATATATATATATATATATATATATATACATATATATATATATATACACACACACACACACCCTTGCATGTATGTCTAGCTGTTTTTACCTAGGTATATATATATATGTAAGTAGGTAGGTAGGTATTGAAATAATGATTTCAAACTGTAGCACAAGGCCAGCAATTTTGGAGAAGGGGGTAAGTCGCTTACATCGATCCCAGTGCACAACTGGTACTTGTCTTATCGACACTGTACGGATGAAAGACAAAGTCCACGGCCGTATGACAATATCAAGCAGTAAACAAGTGCTTAAATGTTTTATAGGACATACACACGGTTTGCTTTTCATCCTTTAGGGGTCGTTAAAATAAGTAGAAGCCGATCACTGGGGTCTCTACACCCGACACCAAAATTTCAGGCCTTGTGCCTATAGCAGTAATTATTATTACTGAGAGAGCAGTAAACCCATCATGACTACCCGTCTGATAAGGGTACACCAGGCACATGCATCACAACCATATGTGCGCGACGTGGTGATCTTATATCAGGATAAACAGCGCATGGCCTTACAGGCGGGGTCCAGTTAGAATTTTCTTCAGGTCGGGTAGCCCATCCCACTCAAAAGGTCCCTGAATAAGGGTTGTTTAAGGATGTTGAGCAAAACACCTACGTTTCCAGAGGTGAATCATTCAAACCCCAAATAATTCCTCTCAACGCATGGCTATGATGCTCTCCAACTACTTCTACTCCTGATCAGAGATGCACATATTGTCAGCCACCAAGGAACATGCTCAACTGGTTACGGTCAAACAACTGACAAGCAAATCTGTGATATTAAGCAGAATATTTGCTGTAGCCCATCTTTTTATACCAAGACAAAACAATGTACATGATAACACTTCCAATCAGTTAAGATCAGAAGCCATGAGAGCCACTGCCAGGTACTGCATCCAGGCATTTTGCTTTTTCACTCAATACTACAATAAATGCTTAGCGGCATTTCGTCCGTCACGACATTCTGAGTTCAAATACTATCAAGGTCGACTTTGCCTTTCATCCTTTCGAGGTCGATAAATTAAGTACCAGTTATGTACCGGGGTCGACGTAATCAACTTAACCCTTCCCGCCAAATTTCAGGCCTTGTGTCTATAGTAGAAAGGATTATTATTATTATTATTATTATTATTATTATTATTATTATTTTTATTTTTATTATTATTATTATTATTATTATTATTATTATTATTATTATCCCTAGAAGCCTTCATGTATCAGGAAGGCCATATCTCTATCATCCTCCGGCGCCATATTTTTATTTTAAACTTTTGTCCCTTTGTTCTAAGCGTACACCGTGTATACTTACTTTCTTCCTTCGTCCCTTTCTTTCTTTCTTTCACCATTTCATCATTATATGTAACGCCCCACCCCCACCCCCACCCACCCACGTTATATGTCTGTCTTGGTATTGTCCTCCCAATCCTTCGCCCTTGTGGCAAATAAATCAAACCATTATTATTATCATCATCATCATTACTATTATTATTATTATTATTATTGTTATTATTATTATCAAAGAAATAGTGCTTCTGTCCTTTGGCTCGTATTCTACAGACATTGCCAATACGGCGGTCGATGCCCTGCATCGGACTGAACTGGATAATAGAGGGAATTATGTAACCAGCCATTAAGCCTATTCTCTACTTGCCATTCAAACTCTACACTGCTCCCTCTCTCTATTTTTATCTATCTATCTATCTATCTATCTATCTATCTATCTATCTATCTATCTATTGGGTTGGTCCATAATTATTGTGGCTTTTTTTCAACAAATTTTATTCAACAACAACAATATTTAACAAAAACATCTTTAAATGACGGTTTGATCGTCTGCCAAGCAAATGGGAGGCAGTAATAGAAGTAGATGTTGAATATGCTCCGGAATAATCATTTAAAGATGTTTTTGTTACATGTTGTGATTGTGAGTGGATTTGGTAGACGGAAACGGGAAGAAGCCCGTCGTATATATATATATATATATATATATATATATATATATACATATATATGTATGTGTGTGTGTGTCTGTGTTTGTCCCCCCAACATCGCTTGACAACCGATGCTGGTGTGTTTACGTCCCCGTAACTTAGCGGTTCGGCAAAAGAGACCGATAGAATAAGTACTAGGTTTCCAAAGAATAAGACCTGGGGTCGATTTGCTCGACTAAAGGCGGTGCTCCAGCATGGCTACAGTCAAATGACTGAAACAAGTAAAAGAGAGCTATTTTCTAAATATTACGTATATATATACATATAAATGTGTGTGTGTACACAGGTGAGCACATAGGTGCAAAACAAGGTGGGGAAAACAGTACTCGAATACCGAAGGTAGAGTAAGTAAGTTCCAGTTGATCCGATCAACGGAACAGCCTGCTCGTGAAATTAACGTGCAAGTGGCTGAGCACTCCACAGACACGTGTACCCTTAACGTAGTTCTCGGGGATATTCAGCGTGACACAGAGTGTGACAAGGCTGACCCTTTGAATTACAGGCACAACAGAAACAGAAAGTAAAAGTGAGATAAAGTTGGGGTGGTAGAGTACAGCAGGGTTCGCAACGATCCCCTGCCGGAGCCTCGTGGAGCTTTAGGTGTTTTCGCTCAATAAACACTCACAACGCCCGGTCTGGAAATCGAAACCGCGATCCTATGACCGCGAGTCCGTTGCTCTAACCACTGGGCCATTGCGCCTCCACACCGAAGGTAGAGTGATATGCTTTATTATTAAAGCTACAATAGGCAATCCTTCGATATTGGTTCATGATGTCATGCACCCATACGACCTTCCTTCATGACATCCTCGCCCATACCAACACTCGGTGGAGGTCAATACCAAAGGATCACCCAATGTGTGTGTGTGTGTGTGTTTCTTTTTTTACTTGTTTCAGTCACTTGACTGTGGCCATGCTGGAGCACCGCCTTTAGTCGAACAAATCGACCCCAGGACTTATTCTTTGCAAGCCTAGTACTTATTCTATCGGTTCCTTTTGCCGAACCGCTACATTACGGGGACGTAAACACACCAGCATCGGTTGTCAAGCGATGGTGGGGGGGGGGACAAACACAGACACACACACACACATATATATATACATATATACGACGGTCTTCTTTCAGTTTCCGTCTACCAAATCCACTCACAAGGCTTTGGTCGGCCCGAGGCTATAGTAGAAGACACTTGCCCAAGGTGCCACGCAGTGGGACTGAACCCAGAACCATGTGGTTGGTAAGCAAGCTACTTACCACACAGCCACTCTCATTTTTCATCTTTTTTTTTCGTCATACCGAACCGCTAAGTCGCAGGGAGGTAAACAAACCAACATCAGTTGTCAAGTGGTGATGACGGGGACACACACACACACACACACACACACACACACATACATACACACATATATGTATACACACACACACTGATTGAGTAAGTACTAGACTTACAAAGAATAACTTCTGGGGTCGATTTGTTCAACTAAAAGGGGTGGATTAAAGAGACGTTTGGCTGCTATTTTTAACACGTATAGTTACCACGTAGAGGTCTCGCTCATTGGTTCGTACATAAGACAGAAGGTGGTGATTCGTGGGGAGATTTTGGCTGCTATTTCTAGCAGATCGAACGACAACGTAAGAGGCTCTTGTGTATCAGCGCGACACACCACCACCACCACCTCTTCTTCTTGGGATTTCGACTGATCTTTGCTCGCGGGCCGCTCCGCTCTGCTCCGTTCGATGAATCACTGTCAGCCCAGTCACACTGACACCGGTTGCTAAGGCAACACCCAATCAGAGCCTCCCACCTCCCACCCCCAACAACTTTTCTCCCACTCTGCCTCCTCCTCCTCCTCCTTCCGCAGACACACGTACGCGCTATTCCATTCCGGTCCTACCCTCCCCTTCCTCCGGTTCCATTGCTTGCAGCATCAACATGCTTTTGTTGTCATCAGCAGCAGCATTTTCGTCGTATATGCGTATATATATATATATATTATCTATGTGTGCATGTATGTATCCTAACATGCTTTGTGTGTGTCTGGTTGTCCATAAATTACCTTTACAATCGGAAGTTTGAAAGTGTACAAGTTGTAAAGATAATTCATAGACACTTTGTATACGTCCATATTTGTGTATGTATGTATGTATGTATTCTTCTGTGTTCTGTACGTAGGTATGAATGTATGTGTGCACGTATGTATGTATTTCTGCTTATATGCTGTATGTGTGTACTGGCTGTCCTTATATTCCCTTTACAATTTGAAGTTTGGAAGTGTGGAAGTTGTAAAGATAATTTATGGACACCTTGTATATGTACATATTTGTGTATGTACTCTGTGTTCTGTACCTAGGTATGAATGCATGTATGTATGTATTTATGCTTACAAGCTTTATGTATGTGTGTGTATATATATATATATATATATATATATATATATATATATATATATATATATATATATATACATATATATATATATATATATATATATATATATATATATCCTTATGGCTTATTTTGATTTTATTCACTTTGTCCATAAATTACCCTTACACTTTGAACTTCGGAAGTGTGGAATTTGTAAAGATAAATTATGGACACTTTGTATATATGTGCGTGTGTGTGTGTACTCTTTAGTGTTCTATGCGTAGGTATGAATGTATGTGTGTTTATGCTAACATACTTTATAGCAAGTAGGGGTGTATACTAGTTGTCCATGAATTGCCTTTACAATTTCAAGTGTGAAAGTGTAGAAGTTGTAAAGATAATTTATGTACACATTCTATATGTAAATATATATGTATGTGTATGGAGCCCTAGTAATCCGTTACAGCACTTACCTGGCATACCTAATCGTTTAGATCACCCGTGAACTAAACCTCCATACATATATCATACACTCCGCCATCGGCTACAACAAAGAGGGTTCCAGTTGATCCGATCAACGGAACAGCCTGCTCGTGAAATTAACGTGCAAGTGGCTGAGCACTCCACAGACACGTGTACCCTTAGCGTAGCTCTCGGGGGAGATTCAGCGTGACACAGAATGTGACAAGGCTGACCCCTTTGAATTACAGGCACAACAGAAACCGGAAGAAAGAGTGAGAGAAAGTTGTGGTGAAAGAGTACAGCAGGGTTCGCCACCATCCCCTGCCGGAGCCTCATGGGGCTTTAGGTGTTTTCGCTCAATAAACACTCACAGCGCCCAGTCTGGGAATTGAATCCGCGATCCTATGACCGCGAGCCTGCTGCCCTAACAACTGGGTCATTGCACCTCCCCATAATGATATATATCATCATCATCATCATCATCATCATTTAACGTCCGTTTTCCATGCTAGCATGGGTTGAACGATTTGACTGAGGACTGGTGAAACCAGATGGCTACACCAGGCTCCAATCTGATCTGGCAGAATTTCTACAGCTGGATGCCCTTCCTAACCCCAACCACTCCGAGAGTGTAGTGGGTGCTTTTTACGTACCACTGGCACGAGGACCAGTCCGGCAATATATATATATATATATACATATATATATATATATAAGTATATATATATATAAGTATAAATATATATATATAAGTATATATATATATAAGTATAAATATATATATATAAGTATATATATATATATATATATATATATATATATATATATATATATATATATATATTTATATTAATTATCCAATGTTGAGTCACAAAATAATGCCAATTTTATTTGCGTTAGTTTTTTAATTACCCTCCTATATTTATATATAGGAGGGTAGTGTTCTATATTATGTTGTGTATTCATATTTAGTTGAGGAAGATATTTATTAATGAAAATTGCCTCTTTATTCATTCTTTGTTGTGTTGATGTGTTCTGTAAACATTGATAGAAGGGGAAAATGTTGGTGCGTTTACATCCTTGTAACTTAGTGGTTCGGCAGGGGAAACTGATAGAATAGTTGCTGCGCTTACAAGGAGTGGGTCCTGGGGGTCGATTTCTTCAACTAAAGGCGATGCTCCATTATGGCCACAGTCAGGTGACTGAACAAGTAAAACAGTAAACCACAGACGGTCAAGAGGACACAACTCCACCGACCTAACCTCTCTTGCATTCCCAAATAACTTACTAACGACAATCAGGAATTCAGCCCACAATAGAAAATCTGGACGTAATCCTCATGGCATCCTACATACAAATCAAAGGTTCCATTGAAACCTCCAGACTAACCTAAACTTTTGGGAACCAATTCCTACCAATCCACCCCCATCATCTCACAATAAATGGAAGAATTTACCTCCAAGACTTTACCCTCAACATGGTTACTTCAATCACTCAACAAGACACAGCATAACTTCTCTCTCCACCCACATTTCAATATTAAAAATAAATTTAACCCTAACCACATCAACCATAGACAATATAACAACCCTCAGTACAACCATAACCTCACCCGCTTCACAGCCACCCCACCACCAATATATTACCACAGACACACTTTACACCCATTTTCTCCTCAGCAAACCAAACACAACAGAGACTTTCCACAACGATCCACCTACGACAACCATTTTTTAGACTTAAATCAGAGAAACAGAGATGTGAAATGGAACAAAATGTACAAGAACAACCGAAAATAATCAACTTATCAAAGAAAATCCTAAGTGCTACACAAACTAGAATTCTAGCAAGAGGTTTAAAGTTTACTCCAACCCCTCGCAGATCGAACCCAAATGAAATTAAGGATAACACTATGGATTTCTGCCGAAAAATTACACCTCACAGAAGCACTTCACAACTACACCAGCGAAGATGAGTCTATAGTAAAAAACAAAAGTGAATACTGTCCTACAAGGGGTGGAAATAAAGCACTTGATGCTTTTTGTGAACACATTACCAGTTTTCCTTTTAATACCCTACAAAAACAACGAATTAAATCCAAACTTAATGTAAATGAATGGAAAGACCTAATCGAGTTAAAAAATGATTCAAACCTCACCATTAAAGAAGCCGACAAAGAAAGTGCGGTAGTGGTGATGGACATAGAGTACTACAAAAATTTAATATTCTCCATGTTGGAAAATAATATTTACTATGAGATGATAGTACAATACAACCCACAGAAGACTCTTGAAAACTTATCCTCTTTACTTCAAATACATGGAAAGGGTCTCACTAAACGTGAAATTGACTATTTATCCAATTTTAAATACAGACCTAGTCTATTCTATGGATTACCCAAAATACACAAGAATCCACATATTTGTAAAGCTTGCAAAGTTTCTCCAAGCCTCTGCATTAATATTCCTCCCCCTACTGACCTCAAACTGAGACCCAGTAGGGAGTTGTTAAAAGAGAGATTTAGTGGGTTAAATTGACTAAGGCCAAGTGACTACATAGAAGATCCCTAATTGGTTCATGTGGTCCCTATTTTTAAAACAGTAGGGAGTTTGTTAAAGGAGAGATTTAGTTGTTAAATTGAGTAAGACCAAGTGACTACATAGAAGATCCCTAATTGGTTCATGTGGTCCCTATTTTTAGGACAGTAGGGAGTTTGTTGAATGAGAGTTCGTTGTTAAACTGAGTAAGGCCAACTTACTTCATAGAACCTTCCTCATAGGCTCATGTGATCCCTGTTTTTAGGACAGTATGGTGTATGTTAACTGTATATATTTGACTGCTATTTTCAGCACACTATGTCACTTCTCAGCATGCCAGCTGTCTTCCCTTAGTGACTCATAGGGTGCCGTTACAAACACGGAAAGGGAGAGGCTATTTAAATGTTTATTGTCTTGATTTCTAAATTGCTGCAATTAGCATCGTTCGTTTGAATGGAGGTGGTCTGGGGTGAGGTGGGGAACACATTGACGAATGCTTGCCGAGATGTATGTGTCAGTATGGGTGGGGTGGGGTGGAAGGTGGGAGGGCTGTGTGTGTGTGTGTGTGTTTAGGTATGTGTCTTTGATTGAATGTGTATATGTACATGTTTATAATTTGTTTGTGTGTAAACATATACGTCTATATGAATGTGTGTCAGTGTGTCTGTGTATACACACACACATACACATATATATATATATATATACTCATATAAATATATATATATATATATATATATATATATATATATATATATATATATATATATATACACACACACACATATATGTATATGTATATAGACACACACACATATATACATTCAAACACATATAACAATACATGTGTATGTGCATATAGGGGTGGCTATGTGGTAAGACGTTTGCTTCCCAACCACATGGTTCCAGGTTCAGTCCCACTACGTGACACCTTCTATAGCCTCAGGCCAACCAAAAGCCTTGTGAGTGGATTTGGTAGATGGAAACTGAAAGAAGCCCACTGTTTTTATACATATATAAATATATATATATATATATATATATATATATATATATATATATATATATAATTATGTGTATTTCTTCTATCTTATTGAATAAAAATTCTTCGGATAGAATAAATGGGTTAATAGAAACCAATGTAGCAAAGAACACAAAATAACTGTGGTTTAGTTCCTGTTTTTAAGGCAGGAACTCCTTGAAATTTTGGGTATTTGAGTATATTTAAAAATTTAAGGAATGGAGAAAACGCATGTTATAATTGCATACTTTATTCCTACATATGTTTCAAAGGATTACAATCGGTCATAATGTCTTACATTTAAGATGATTCCCATGCTTTCCATAATGAGAAGGTTACAATTTTAATATCAAAGATCCCTATGGATCACACAGGTTGTAATCCTTTGAAACATATGTAGGAATAAAGTATGCAATTATAACATGCGTTTTCTCCATTCCTTAAATTTTTAAATATATATCATCATCATCGTTTAACGTCCGCTTTCCATGCTAGCATGGGTTGGACGATTTGACTGAGGACTGGTGAAACCGGATGGCAACACCAGGCTCCAGTCTGATTTGGCAGAGTTTCTACAGCTGGATGCCCTTCCTAACGCCAACCACTCAGAGAGTGTAGTGGGTGCTTTTACGTGTCACCCGCACGAAAACGGCCACGCTCGAAATGGTGTCTTTTATGTGCCACCCGCACAAGCCAGTCCAGGGGCACTGGCAACGATCTCGCTCGAAAATCCTACAGGAGCCAGTCAGGCGGTACTGGCAACGGCCACGCTCAAAATGGTGCATCTCATGTGCCACCCGCACAAGAACCAGTCCAGGGGCACTGGCAACAATCTTACTTGGCTTGCCGGGTCTTCTCACGCACAGCACATTTCCAAAGGTCTCGGTCAGTAGTCATCGCCTCGGTGAGGCCCAATGTACGAAGGTCTTGCCTCACCACCTCAGCCCAGGTCTTCCTGGGCCTACCTCTTCCACGGGTTCCCTCAACTGTTAGGGTGTGGCACTTTTTCACGCAGCTATCCTCCTCCATTCTCACCACATGTCCATACCAGCGCAATCGTCTCTCTTGCACGCCACAACTGATGCTTCTAATGTTCAGCTTTTCTCTCAAGATACTTACACTCTGACGGGTATTCACATTGACATTACACATCCAACGGAGCATACTGGCTTCATTCCTTGCGAGCTTACGTATGTCCTCAGCAGTTACAGCCCATGTTTCACTGCCATGTAGCATGGTTGTTCGTACGCATGCGTCATACAGTCTGCCTTTTACTCTGAGTGAGAGTCCCTTTGTCGCCAGCAGGGGTAAGAGCTCTCTAAACTTTGCCCAGGCTATTCTTATTCTAGCAGCTACACTTTCAGCGCACCCACCCCCACTACTAACTTGGTCGCCCAGATAGCGGAAGCTATCGACTACCTCTAGTTTTTCACCCTGGAATGAGATAGAAGTTGTTTCCTGTTTGTTTGCAGTCTTTATTGCACCTGAACATCTGCCACAAACAAAAACTAACTTGCTAGTTAACCTGCCTTTGATGTTGCTGCACCTCTTATGTGTCCATAGCTTGCACCGGGTACATCTTATAGAGTTACTACCTACTCCTTTTCTACATACTGAGCAGGGCCATCTACCTGAAGGGGTTTGTGTTTTATCTACCTTCCTACTTATTAGGATTTTGGTTTTAGCTAGGTTGACTCTAAGGCCCTTCAATTCTAGACCTTGCTTCCACACCTGAAACTTCTCCTCTAGTTCTGATAGTGACTCCGCAATTAGGGCAAGGTCATCAGCATAGAGGAGCTCCCAGGGGCAACCTGTCTTGAACTCCTCTGTGATTGCCTGGAGGACTATGGTAAATAAGAGGGGGCTGAGGACGGAACCTTGGTGGACCCCTACCTCTACCCGGAATTCATTGCTGTACTCATTTCCAACCCTCACCTTACTGGCAGCATCTCTGTACATGGCTCGCACAGCTCTCACTAACCATTCTTCTATCCCAAGTTTCCTCATTGACCACCAGATAAGGGATCGGGGGACCCTGTCAAAGGCTTTCTCCATGTCAACGAAAGCCAGGTACAGAGGTTTATCCTTAGCTAGGTATTTCTCCTGCAACTGTCTTACTAGAAATAAGGCATCAGTAGTGCTTTTACCTGGCACGAACCCAAACTGCATCTCATCTAAATTGATTCGCTCCCTAATTAGTTGGGCTATGACCCTCTCTGTAACTTTCATAACCTGATCTAGCAGCTTGATGCCTCTATATATATATATATATATATATATATATATATATATATATACATACGCATATACACACATATATTTATACATATATCTACAGATATATAATTACAGCTTGAATTCTATGAGGTATGGACTCGTACAAAGTTTGAATTGTTTCCAAAGGAATTTTTGTCCATTCTTCAGCTAAAACAGTCTCCAATTCTTGTAGTGATGATGGTGGAGGATATCGACTCCTTATTTGTTTTTCTAAACTGCACCATAATTGTTCAATAATATTGAGATCAGGGGACTGTGGTAGCCAGATAAGATGTTCAACTTCACAAGAATGTTCCTCATGCCATTCAGTAACAACTTTAGCTGTGTGAGTTGGTGCATTATCATCCTGTACGATTGCATTTCCCTCTAGAAACAGTTCCGTAACCATGGGATGAATTTGATCAGATAAAATGCTTAAATAGTCTTCACTATTAATTCTGCCATGAAGGGAAACCATTGGGCCAGCAGATTTCCAAGATATAGCCTCCCAGATCATCACAGATTCTCTTCCATGTTTAACAGTTGCAAGAAGGCAGTCTGGGTCAAATGCTTCTTTGGCTGTCTCCACACGTATACTTAGGGTAAAGGATGACTCGTCCAAGAAAATAACATTCTTCCACTGCTCTAGGGACCAATTCTGTAGGTTTTTACTCCACTCTAAACACTTGGCAATATTTGTTTTTGAAAGTAGTGGTTTTCTGATTGCAACCCTCTTGTGAAATCTGGCTTTGTGCAGCTCCTAGCAAACAGTTTTTGGAGAAACTGGTTTCTCGAGGTGTTCATTAAGCTCTGCAGTAATTTTGGGAGCTGTACTTTTGTGATCCTTTCTAACAATTCACGTATATATATATATATATATATATATATATATATATATATATATATATGTCGCCGAGCAAACACACGAACCATTTCGTCCCTACTTTCAAGTTTGTGCCTCACAGCGTTCACACACAAACAATTTTTCTCGTCTGGCCGTAAAGCCTTTTCTGTTTGTTTTCCTGTCTTGTTTTTTGTCCGCCACAACATTCCTCCATGGCAAGATTTAATTTGTGTATACAAATTTAATTTGCGGTCCATGGGAAGAGCTGTTTTAACGATGCGTCCTGCCCAGCTCTTCGAAACGCCGGTGTTAAAACGGAAGTAGCTGATGAAGTAGAATGTTCTCTATGTGGCTTGTGTGTTTTCTCGTCTCTGTTTTGTTTGCAATGTCCTGTACCCAGATATGCACCTATACATACAGGTGGATGTCGGTATGCACATACCTGTACGTATATATGCATATACTCATTTACTATTTGTTTATATATATATATATATATATATATATATATATATATATATATATATATATATGCATATGTGGACACAGGACGTCATGAAACGTGTACAACAAAAAAATACGAATGTGTGTGTATGAGTGAGACTGACAGACAGTGTGTGTGTAAGAGAGAGTATGTGTATGTGGGAATGTGTGTAAGAGAGAGAGAGAGTGTATATGTGGGAATGTGTTTCACTGTTCAACTCGCTCGTGTACATGAAAGACAATGGGTATACATGTGTATGTGTGTGTGATTGAGTGCGTACGACCTGTATATCACTGTGAGCTGCAAAAATAATAACAAAAATATATTAAAGAATTAAAACAAAAAAGATACGGAAATTGCCTAAAAGACAGAAAAAAAAAACAAAAAACAAAACAATCTGTTTAGTTTCGGTTTGGTGATACCATCTCCGAACGGATTAGCTAGCCAAACAGATGTCTTCCACGCTGCAATCATTTTAGTTTCAACATACGGTCTCAAGAGTGGAGGCGCAATGGCCCAGTGGTTAGGGCAGCGTACTCGCGGTCATAGGATCGCGGTTTCGATTCCCAGACCGGGCGCTGTGAGTATTTATTGAGCGAAAATACCTAAAGGTTCCACGAGGCTCCGGCAGGGGATGGTGGCGAACCCTGCTGTACTCTTTTACCTCAACTTTCTCTCACTCTTACTTCCTGTTTCTGTTGTGCTTGTAATTCAAAGGGTCACGCTGGATATCCTCCGAGAACTACGTTAAGGCTACATGTGTCTGTGGAGTGCTCAGCCACTTGCACATTAATTTTACGAGTAGGCTGTTCCGTTGATCAACTGGAACCCTCGACGTCGTAAGCGACAGAGTACCAACAACACGGTCTCAAGATCAAATTTCTTGCTTGACAGACAACAACACCTCCGCAAAAATAAATTACATCCAAACATTTACATATTCATTTCGCTTTTTCGGGATATCCAAGTCTATTTTTATCACCACCCACCAAGACTGTCTTTGGTTCCGTTATCGATCTAGTTTTTTATATTAATCTACGATTTTGCTACCGTCATTCCTTCGATACGTCAATATTTTTTTTACTGATTCATTTATTTATAGTAGCGTAAACATTTTTTTTTTTTGTTTACGCGAGTGGGTATAAATATTTTCGTTGCCAATGACAACGGCTGTTGTGACGTTATCACGCTCTTCCCCCGGTTAGCATCATTTTCGTCTATGCGCAAATTGCGGCTATATATATATATGTGTGTGTGTGTGTGTCTATAAATATATAGTCATATACTCTTTTACTCTTTTACTTGTTTCAGTCTTTTGACTGTGGCCATGCTGGAGCACCGCCTTTTAGTCGAGCAAATCGACCCCAGGACTTATTCTTTAGAAGCCTAGTACTTATTCTATCGGTCTCTTTTGCCGAACCACTAAGTTACGGGGACATAAATACACCAGCATCGGTTGTCAAGCGATGTTGGGGGGACAAACACACACATACAAACATACACACACACATACATATATATATACATATATACGACGGGCTTCTTTCAGTTTCCGTCTACCAAATCCACTCACAAGGCTTTGGTCGGCCCGAGGCTATAGTAGAAAACACTTGCCCAAGATGCCGCGCAGTGGGACTGAACCCGGGACCATGTGGTTGGTAAGCTAGCTACTTACCACACAGCCACTCCTATGTATATATATTTATATATTCTGTGCGTTAGTATATAGTTTCTTCATCATGTAAACACCTAATTCTTTTTTTGGTGGAGATGGAGTATATGTAATCTGGGTATACCCCCCCCCCCACTTTTAAATTTTGTTTTTTTTACGGAATCCTATGTTTCAGACCATGGAGAATCCGATTCTGGAAAAAAAATTTCCAAAAATCTCAATTTCAAAATTTCGCCCCCCCCCCCCTGTTTTTATATAGATCCACAGGGTAAACCTGTAATCCTGACCGTAACCCTGACCCTAACCCTAACCCTAACCCTAAACCTAACCCTAACACTAGTTTTGTGAGATTTGGCAGTTATTTCTAGCATGTAAATAGCCTGCTTGGTGGGGGGGGGATTGAAATTTTTCAAAAAATTTTTTTTCAGAATCGGAATCTCCATAGCCTAAAACGTGGGATTCCGTAAAAAAAATTAATAAATAAGGGGGGGAATGGTTCAGATTACATATAGTCCATCTCTACCCTTTTTTTTTTTTTTGTTTAGTTTTGAATTCTCGTTTGAATGTGAGCGGCGGCGGGTATTGAAAGCAAAGGGCTGGGTAAAGGAAAATGTGAAGTAATATGGAAAAAGCGAAACGACGAAATGCGTTTAGTTCTTGTGTGTGTGGAGGCGCAATGGCCCAGTGATTAGGGCAGCGGATTCGCGGTCGGAGGATCGCAGTTTCGATTCCCAGACCGGGCGCTGTGAGTGTTTATTGAGCGAGAACACCTACTGCTCCACGAGGCTCCAGCAAGGACTTGTGGGGAAGCCTGTTGCACTCTTTCACCACAACTTTCTCTCACTCTTACTTCCTGTTTCTGTTGTGCCTGTATTTCAAAGGGTCAGCCTTGTCACACTGTGTCACGCTGAATATCCCCTGAGAACTACGTTAACGTTACACGTGTCTGTGGAGTGCTCAGCCACTTGCACGTTAATTTCCCGAGCAGGGTGTTCCGTTGATCGGATTAACTGGAACCTTCGTCGTCGGAACTGACGGAGTGCCATGACATATATATATATCGTATATATATATCTCTCTCCACCCCTGCACATTCAATAATACTATAAAAAGAGACAGCGTCTGAAAGTGAAATAAAAAATTTGAAGACCCTCCACGAGTAGGCGAAAGCGCTAATTTATAATTTATAAAACATGTGACATATGAATAAAAATTTGTAAATGTACAACCATCCAGACATCTGAGTACCTGATTATTTTTTCTAATGTATATATATATATATATATATATGTATATATATATGTATATATATGTATGTTTATGTGTTTGTGTTTGTCCCCCAACATCACCTAACAACAGATGCTGGTGTATTTACGTCCCCGTAACTTAGCGGTTCGGCAAAAGAGACCGATAGAATAAGTACTAGGCTTCCAAAGAATAAGTCCTGGGATCGATTTGCTTGACTAAAGGTGGTGCTCCAGCATGGCCGCAGTCAAATGACTGAAACAAGTAAAAGAGTATATATATATATATATATATATATATATATATTGGAGTAATGTGTGAGAATACCAGTTGGTAGCATCCCAGCATGGCCAGTCGATTAGATCAACCTCCAGTTTGCAACTGGTACTTATTTTATCGACCCTGAAAGGATGAAAAGCAAAGTCAACCTCGCCAGAATTTGAACTCAAAACGTAAAGACAGCCAAAACACCACTAAGCACTTCACCCGTCGTACTAAAAACTCTGCCAGCTTCACCATCCTCTTAAAAATAAGATTAATAATAACAATAATAATAATAATCATAATTGTATGAATAATAATAATAATAATAATAATAATAATAATAATAATAATAATAGTATTAATAATGAATATAATAACATGTTCAACATGAGAATATCGCAAGAAAAAATAGTTTGTTTACATAAAATTGTCATTGCATTCCGAAAGTTATGATATTTAGAGTTTAATTTGACGGAAATTGTCATCAGAGGGCAGTTTAGCAGAATGGTAGGGTACTCAGCCGGAATCTGAGGAGTTCAGGTTCGATTCTCATGGCTGTCTGCTGACAACTTTTTCCATCTTATAATGGTAAAATACCCAATTATTCTGTTGTTTGCCCAGCTACACTGCATTTTACATTACTTTCTTGACTGTGTGATATGAAATACATTCGGTGCTTCCGAAAATGTTATGGGAGAATCCTGCACACCCCCACGTAACTGAAGGTGGGACTAACCGATTACAATAAATAAGAACTGAGTGAACTGTCCAAGGGGTAATTGACGGGTGTTAGCTCAATCATGTTGGTTGACCGTGTTAGTTTGACCGTATGTAGGTTTAACAGGCAGTGGTTGAGCAGTGTATGCTGAGTATTGTATCTATATTACAATAGTATGGAGTGTGTTCTGTGATAATATTTATTTCTGCGATAGGTTATTTTTAGACATCCACAACCAACTATTTATTTGTGTGGTGCCATTTTACACCAGACGTATATGCCCCCATTGTAACAAGAAGTAAAGATCATTTGTAAGGATTTTAGACAGAGAGCCGGAGAAAATGCTTCATGACATTTTGCTTGGATTTACGTTCTTAAAGTGTGATTGATCCAGCCTCGTTTTCTTTTCGGCATTTCTTGATGGATGACTGTCTGGTTCATTCTCTTTCACAGACTTCTGTTTGAAATGTTGAATGCAAACACTCATATACACACAAACACACACATGCAAACACTCATATACACACAAACACACACATGCAAACACAAGCGTGCACACACACACACACACACACACACACACACACACACACACAAATGCACGCTCACACATGCATACACACACACACAAACACAAACACACTCATGAATACACACACATACAAACTCTTATATACACACAAACATACACTCATGAATACACACCCACACACACCAATAAAAAACTAAGTGAACTGTCAACAGGCCTAGTTGACGGTGTTAGTTTGACTGTGTTGGTTTCCCATGTTAGTTTGACGTGTGTAGGTCTAACAGCTGGTAGTTGAACAGTGAATGCTGAGTATTGTATCTATGTTTGAGTACTCCAGAGTGCATTCTGTGTTAACATATATTTCTCATTGTCATCATGTCACTTCCTTGTCTCTATTCTATAAGTACCATAAATCCTCGAGTATAATCTGCACTTTTTTCCCAAAATTTAAAGGTCAAAATCCCTAGTGCGTACTATATACGAGGTTAAAAATGAAAAATATTTTCTAAGCAAAATTTTCTAAGTGACAAATATGTAAAAGCAATTTACTTAATATTTATTTTTCACTGGCGTTATTACTGTTATTTCTTTATTTTCTGCAAACAAAGTGCACAAAAAAGCTACACGTTTGCATTATGTTATAAATACAATAATAATAAAGGATGTTACCGTATATACGTTTACAAACCAAGGACGTTATATAGACCTCCTTGACTCAAGTTAGAGAAGGGGTGCGTATTATACACAAGGTTTAGGTTTTTCAGAGGTACAGCCCCCTAAAAATCCCCTGCGGACTATACTCGAGGATTTACGGTATTTTCATGGATATTATTCAGCTGAGCTCTCTTCTCTGGTTCCTCCTTTACGAACTTATCAGCGACCACCTAGACTTGCATCCAGTTCTCATCAGTATACTGTGCAACCTCCTAAATGTTGTAAAGCTATTTACAATACCAGTTTCTTCCCTCACACCTCTGAACTTTGGAATTCCCTTCCACAGTCTTGTTTTCCTCTTCAGTCTTTTCTGTCTTATGTACATCATCACCTATTCACTCCTGTAAGGCCGCAAGCTGGCAGAAACGTTAGAACGTGGGGCAAAATGCTTAGCAGTATTTCTTCTGTCTTTACGTTGAGTTCAAATTCCTCCGAGGTTGACTTTGCCTTTCATCCTTTTAGGGTCGATGAAATAAGTACCAGTTGTGTACTGGGTCGATCTAATCAACTGGCCCTCTCCCCCAAAATTTTGGGCCTTGGTCCTAGAGTAGAAAATATCTATTGACTTCTGTCTAACATCCATTTTATTCAAGTAGTTCTTACGTTTTCAGTGGTCTAAGGATCTTGTAACGAGTGAATGCTTTAAAAGAAAAAAAAAAGGGATTATTTGTAGATAACCACAATCAACTATTTATTTGTGTAATACCATTTTCCACCAGACGTGTAGACCCACATCTTAACAAACACCAAAAAACATTTACTCTTTTACTCTTTTACTTGTTTCAGTCATTTGACTGCGGCCATGCTGGAGCACCGCCATTTAGTTGAGCAAATCGACCCCAGGACTTATTCTTTGGAAGCCTAGTACTTATTCCATCGGTCTCTTTTGCCGAACCGCTAAGTGACGGGGACGTAAACACACCAGCATCGGTTGTCAAGTGATGTTGGGGGGACAAACACACACACACATATATATATACATATATACGACAGGCTTCTTTCAGTTTCCGTCTACCAAGTCCACTGACAAGGCTTTGGTCGGCCCGAGGCTATAGTAGAAGACACTTGCCCGAGGTGCCATGCAGTGGGACTGAACCCGGAACCATGTGGTTAGTAAGCAAGCTACTTACCACGCAGCCACTCCTGCGCCTATATTTGTTTGCAATATCTTGTTAAAAATCTCTGTATTTTGCCTCTTTTCTTTGCAGCGAAATCCATCAACAGGAAAAGTGCTGTTGAGCTCTTGGCAGCCAGCAAAGCTGATTATGTGAAGAGTACATGTGTGCTGGACTCCAAGCAGCAGTTTATGCAGACAGCGGTCACTGATAATTTCGCTTCTGACACCAGGTAATGACCACATCAGACTGTAATATTTCTCTGTGTGCGCATGTATGTGTGTGTGTGTGAGAGAGAGAGAGAGTGAATGTGCTTGTGTGTGTATGAGTGTGTGTATTTGTGTCTGTGTGTGATTATGCATGTGTGTGTGTGTATGATTATGTGTGTGTGTGTGTGTGTGTGTGAATGTGTTTGTGTGTGTATAAGTGTGTGTGTGTGTATGTGTATGTATGAGTGTGTATTTGTGTATGTGTGTGTGATTATATGTGTGTGTGTGTGTGTGTGTATAATTATGTGAGTGTGTTTGTGTCTGTGTGTGTGATTATATGTGTGTGTGTGTATGTGTATGTATGAGTGTGTATTTGTGTCTGTGTGTGTGATTATATGTGTGTGTGTGTGTGTGTATAATTATGTGAGTGTGTTTGTGTCTGTGTGTGTGATTATATGTGTGTCTGTGTGTGTGTATAATTATGTGAGTGTGTTTGTGTCTGTGTGTGTGATTATATGTGTGTGTGTGTATGTGTATGTATGAGTGTGTATTTGTGTCTGTGTGTGTGATTATATGTGTGTGTGTGTGTGTGTGTATAATTATGTGAGTGTGTTTGTGTCTGTGTGTGTGATTATATGTGTGTGTGTGTATGTGTATGTATGAGTGTGTATTTGTGTCTGTGTGTGTGATTATATGTGTGTGTGTGTGTGTATAATTATGTGAGTGTGTTTGTGTCTGTGTGTGTGATTATATGTGTGTGTGTGTATGTGTATGTATGAGTGTGTATTTGTGTCTGTGTGTGTGATTATATGTGTGTGTGTGTGTGTGTATAATTATGTGAGTGTGTTTGTGCAAGTGAGTGTCTGCAAGTGTGTGTGTGAGTGTGTGTGTGTACGAGTGCGTGTGTGAGTGTGTGTGTGCTTGTGTGTGTATGTGTGTATACTTGTGTGAGTGTGTCTGTGTTTGTCCCCCACCACTTATTATTAAAACACCAAAACAATTATGTCCAACATAGGGACCAACTTTGTGAAAGTATGAAGGCCCACTGGCAAAACGTTGCTCCTCTAAACGGAAGTCTTACCTGTCGTTGTGGTTTTGTGGCATCAAGCAAAGCCGGCCTTGCCATCCACTCAAGAAAACACCTAGTAAATGATCCACAAGCACTCAAGCAAACCGAGTCCTCAACTTGCTCCCTTTACCAAAAGGTTTGCAAGGCACCAGCGGGCCTCAAGAGACACATTCATGTCCATAGAACATGATCAATGCTTTATTTTACTGAATCCTCATTTGTCTTTCACGACAAGAGAATTCATCATACATACATACATACATATATATACATATATACATACATACATACATACATACATATATATACATATATACATACATACATATATACATACATACATATATACATACATACATATATACATACATACATACATACATATATATATATATATATATATATATATATATATATATATATATATATATATATATATATATATATATATATAAATGTGTGTGTGTATATATTTATATATATATATATATATATATATATATATATATATATATATATATTTATATATATATATATATATATATATATATATATATAATCATAAATATATAGGGGTTGACAGTAACCTGCTTCTCCAACATACTGAGAATTCAGAAATAGCAGCCAAAGAACTACTGATTCCAAAACTACAAATTATTACTCTAAATTGATAGCGAAAAGGTTTTTTCATACTGAGCTGCCCGGCAAAATTGTTAATTATTAATTTTATTACTAATTGACGATTCCCTGCCCTGCATATCTATATATATATATATATATATATATATATATATATATATATATATATGTATATATACATGCACATACACACACCAACACAAACACTCATATACACACAAACACACACATGCATACACACACACACAAACTCTCATATACACACAAACACAAACACACTCATGAATACACACACACACACACACACACAAACTCTTATATACACACAAACACAAACATACACTCATGAATACACACCCACACACTCATATATATATATATATATATATATATATATATATATAAATTATATGTATTTATTTTATCCTAAATAATAATAATTTGGATAGAATAAATGGGTTAATAGAAACCAGGGTATGCAGTTATAACATGCGTTCACTCCATTCCTTAAATTAATAAATATATATATACACACACATGCACCCACACACACACAGTTTTTTTCTGTTCGTCCTTTCGTTCTGCTGTTTACAATATCTTACAGGATGTTTTTTTCTCTCTTCTGTTTTCTTCCCCAGGTTTCCACACTCCATCTCCGGCCAGCGTCTCAACACCCACACCAAATCGGACTATGACCTATCTCAACTGCAGACGGCAGATTGGACGTCTGACGGCACCCTCAACACCAGCGCCTACCCTCCTTTCATGTGCAGCAGTAGCAACAAGACCAATGATCCAATGATGGATGTGGATAGTTCGATGGCATCGTCCGATGTCGAGGGCTGCTGCCCATCTCTTGACGCCCGGCATTTCTCTGCATCTACCTGCTCGAGGGAAGTGACGAAAATGGACACGAGCCAGTCAGGTGGTGGTGCCGTCGTCACGGCAATGGCGACAGATGCTCCAAGTGCCACGACGGCCGACGACGTCGACATTCTTCTCAGCAGCTCTCAACCGACAACGGCGGCGATGCTGGCAGCGAAAGCAGTCGCGTCGCAGTCGATTCACATGACCGAGCCGCACGCTGACGACCCGCTCGCGCCGCCGCTGCCCCCGCCCCCGCCGCCACCCCCTCTCCCCGTTCCGTCTTCTTCAGCGCCGACCCCAGCCTCCCTGATGATGACCGACGACGACTTTGTAGAATTGCTGCCGGAATCCCTCGCACAGCACTTACCCAGCCGGAACTCCGAAGGGGTGGTCATGCGTCGTCATCAACAACAACAACAGCAGCAGCAGCAACAACAACAACAACAGAAGCGGCCAATGCATCGGTCACAGTCGGACGTCACGTATCTGCGGACGCGTTCTCGTACCAACTCCTCGGAGCTCTTCGGTCTCGGGCTCGGATTGGGCATCGGAGTGACCGGCGGAGGAGGGGTGGGGAACACGCTGTCCATGTCTTCGACGACGTCTTCTCCACGTTCGTCGACGTCACGCCTGTCGCACGCGAGTGCCGAGCTGGAGAGGTTCTTCAACGAGATGGGCATCGACCGGACGATTCTCGAGCCGATGCTCAGAGAACACGAGGACTCCGTGAAAAAGGAGAAGCAGAATGAAAAGATGAGAGAGAGGGAGAAGGAGAGGGAGCGAGAGAGCGACTTTCTCGAGACACTCAGCTCACTGGATTCACCGGACACGCGAAGCATTTGTAGCGGGGGGCTGTCGTACAGCGAGAAGGGCCAGACAGAATCGGGCATTGACCGACCGGACGGACAGATCTCAAATTCAAACTCAGCGTCAGCATCGGCCTCTGCAGCAGCGACAACCTCAGCCCAGACATCAAACACATCAATCGTAGAACGAAACGCTCGCATTATCAAATGGTTGTGTAACGTGAAAAAAGCTCGATCCCCGTCAACAAATTGAATTTAGTTTGATCGAGGGGCCAGGCTAGACATACTAGGAAAAACCAAGGAATGGAAAAAAAAAAATAAACCCCATTTTTTTTTGGTAAATTTCCTGTTTCCAGACACACGTACATACATACACACAAGAACTGGTGGACGGAATTTCCTCTATGTGGTCGTTCAGCTTGCTAGACATAGCAACCAAATCCCTCTCTTTCTCTTTCTCTCTCGCCATTACATCCTGTTGTCTAAAATAAAGAACAATATATTTGTCATCCATGTAGTTTATAATATATGTGTGTGAGTGCATGTATATATATGTGTGTATATATATATATATATATATATATATATATATATAGAAAAGAAATAAGCTTGGATGGGCATTGTTGGAGCACATTTTACCAGTGATAGCTGACCTGGGTTTAAAACGATACACATAAATTCACACACACACACGTACACACACAAGAACTGGTGGAGGAAATTACCTCTGTGTGGACGTTCAGCTTGCTAGAAATAGCAGCCAAATCTTTCTCTTTTTCTTTCTCTCTCTCTCTCTGTCTCTCTCTCTCAACATGACATCCTGTTGTCTGAAATAAAGAGTGATAACATTCGTCGTCAGTGTAGTTCTTGATATGAAACAAAAAAGTCAGAATGGGTGGCCATTGTCGGAATGCCTTTTTTTCATAAATCTAGTCAGTAATGGCTAACCTGGGTTTAAACTAAACACACACACACGCAAGCTGGTGGTGAGAATTTAATCTATGTGGTCGTTTAGCCTGCTAGACATAGCAGCCAAATACCCCCCCCCCTCTCTCTGGGCCGCCTGACTGGTTCCTCATGCTGGTGGCACGTAAAAAGCACCATTCATACGTGGCCGATGCCAGTGCCACCAAAGTGACTCCCTGTGCCGGTGGCACGTAAAAAAGGAACCCACTACACTTACGGAGTGGTTGGCGTTAGGAAAGGCATCCAGCTGTAGAAACACTGCCAGATCAGATTGGGGACTGGTGCAGCCTTCTGGCTTGCCAGCCCCCAGTCAAACCATCCAACCTATGCCAGCATGGAAAATGGACATTAAACGATGATGATGATGATGATGATGATGATGGTGGTGATGGTGGTGAATAAAGCCAACAATTTATTTTTCACCATTTATTTGTTTGTTTGTTCGTTTCAGTCATACAGGAAGACCAAATCTATTTTCGTACCCTGTCCAATTATTGTCAGGAATATTTGCATCCAGAAATCTGTAATAACAACACTTAATCACTTACTTTTAAGCATTCAGTTATATTTTTGGTTCTCCCCTTACTCTGGAGCACCAAGTTTATTTTTGGACATTGCCAGCTTCTTGTCTTTCACTTTTTGCAGCCTTGCCATTCTATGATGCTAATGTGAAATATTGCTTACGTGTGTTAATACATAGATACATGGCAGTGAACTGGCAGAACCATTAGCACGCCAAGTACTACATTCTGAGTTCAAATTCCGCCGAGGTTGACTTTGCCTTTCATCCTTTTAGGGCCGATAATTTAAGTACCAGTTGTGTACTGGGGATTGATCTAATTGACTTACCTCAATAGGAAAGTGGTTATACACCATTAGGTGTATACCTGCTTTCCTATATTAAATTCTAAATAAACAACGGAACGCTGAACTATCAACACAACAATATTTATTTATGGAGGAAAATAGGCAGCTTTAATCTTGGTTGCTGAGACGCCTTCTGTGAGAGAGCATGGTTGCTGAGACGTTGGAATGTTGATGTGAGCTGTCTCCAAAGTTGAAATGATGGAGAGACAGCTTGACACATCCATGCTCATGGCCACCCGGCCGGGAAAAGAGAAAGAATCAGGGCGCCAAACTTGGATATTGATGACTACGCATGCGCACAAGACAAGGCGTTACTACACCTCTTCCCACCAAATTTCAGGCCTTGTGTTAAAATTTGAAAACAAGATGCTTAATACAAAGCAACAAATTGGCACCCAACCATATGGTTCCGAGTTCAGTCCCACTGCATGGCACCTTGGGCAAGTGTCTTCTACTATAGCCTCAGGCCAACCAAAGTCTTGTGAGTGGATTTGGTAGATAGAAACTGAAAGAAGCCCAACGTATATATATATTATATATGTGTGTGAGTGTGCGTGTGTGTATGTTTGTCCCCCCCACCATTGCTTCACAACCGATATCAGTGTGTTTACATCCCCGTAATTTAGTCGTTCAACAAAAGAGACCGATACAATAAGTACTAGACTTGCAAAGAATAAGTTCTGCGGTCGATTTGTTTGACTAAAGGTGGTGCTCCAGCATGGCCACAGTCAAATAACCGAAACAAATAAAGAAAAAAAGCAGAGTAACAATTCGAAATGAAAATTTACATAAAACATATTTGTGGTTTTAGACACTAAAGTGACACTTCATCAGAGTTGCACCTTTAATGCATCTCTGATGAAGTGTCACTCTAATGCAGTGTTTCTCAACCTTTTTATCCTCGGGTAACCCTTAAAATAAATTACATGCCTCAAGGAACCCCTGTACAAACAGTATTACACACCATATCTTTCTCATATTTCTTTTCATCATAGTTTACATGGGCACCTTGGGCAAGTGTCTTCTACTAATAGCCTCGGGCCAGCCAAAGCCTTGTGAGGGAATTTGGTAGACGGAAACTGAAAGAAGCCCGTCATATATATATATAGTTAAAATTTACTTGCAAATGGACGCATTATTATAGATCGATTGGAGCTGTTCAGATTAACTGGCACTTCGTCGGTTATGGCGACGAATTTTACAGTTCATTCGAACAACGGAACGGCCTGCTCATGAAACTATCATGCAAGTGGCTGAGTACTCCTCAGACACGTGCGTACCCCTAACGTGGTTTTCAGGGAGACTCAGTGTAACACAATTTGACAGGGCTGGCCCTTGAAAACACAGGTACTAAATCCCTTTTGCCAGGTGAGTGGACTGGAGGAACGTGAAATAAAAAACGCGAACCCGGAAATCGAACCCACGACTAAACGATCGCGTGCTAAATACCTCTAGCCTCTAAGCCACGCGCTTTCCACACTGTTAAGATTCTGCTGAAGTGAAAATGAAAAAAAACTGTTACATCGAACAAGGGCAACTACTCTGCAATACTTTTCAGGCGTTATCTACCTTGTATTTCGTTATGTTGTACAGGGGTTGATCTAATCGAGCCGGGCGAAATACTTAGCGGCATTTCGTCTGTCTCTACGTTCTGAGTTCAAATTCCACCGAGGTCAACTTTGCCTTTCATCCTTTCAAGGTCGATAAATTAAGTACCACTGAAACACTGGGGGTCAATGTAATTGACTGCCCCAACTCTCCAAACATTTCAGGCCCTGTGCCTATATAGTAGAAAGGTGCCATGCAGTGAGACTGAACCCGGAACCATGTGTTTGGGAAGCAAACACATTGCCAAACCTACATTTGAAACAGAAGACCAGAATAAAACAAAAAACTGAAATTTTGTTTTTAAAATCTTTAATGGATTGAATTTTGTTAACAAGATTAATCACCTTTTAAAAAATGTGTGTGGTAGGGGTGCGTTTGGTAATTGGTGATTAATCCGTTTACAATTCTTAAAGCATATATGCCAAGAACACATTAAAATGTTCATAGGATGACTATTCATTTCTAATCTTGGGGAGGGTGCCAGTCGATTAGATCGACCCCCAGTATGCAACTGGTACTTAATTTATCGACCCCAAAAGGACGAAAGGTAAAGTTGACCTCTCGGTAGAATCTCATAGAATGAATATAAAATGAAGAAAAGTAAAGAATATGATTTTATTCAACAGATACAAATTAATATAATTCGAAACGGAGTATATTTAATTATCGTTAATTGATTTAGAGAAATAAAAATTTTAATTTAAAAAAAAAAAAAAAAAACCCACTTTTTAACAAACCGTATGTATGCAAATTAATGAACTTCAAAAATAGGGATTTACTTGATACCGGGTACAGAATCTTGCGTTGTATTCCCAGAATTTTGGAAGCTGATAAGAGGTCCATTAATTGATAGTTTAGGAAATGTGTATTTAAAGATTTTTTTCTAAACCAAAAATGAATAATCACATTGGACGGATAGGTGTCCTGGTGGAATTTCGGACCCAACCCTTTATTTGACTAATGGGGTACTCTGTTCTCATTCCTAAGGTATTTTTTGCTGATGTTATTATTGCTATTTATTCAAGTCACTGCCTGGGATTGAACCTGGAATCTTGCGGTTAGTAAGCCCATGCTCTTAACCACTGCTCAACTAACACCCCAAGCAGTGACTTGAATAGATAACAACATCAGAAAAAAAATTCCTTAGGAATGAGAACGATACCCCATTAATCAAAGAGTTGGGTTTGAAATCCCACCAAGACACCTGATGAAGGCTGGAGAGTACACCAGCCGAAATGTGGTAACAAAGGTGAAGATACGTATCTATCCAATGTAAATAATGTACATAATTCCTCATCTCTAAAATATAGAAAATTACATATATATATATATATATGTATATATATTATATATTTAAATGGTAGATAAACACAGACCTGATGGAAGGAAGTTTTAGTGTAAGCACTTTATGCTATTTTTGATTTTTCAGATTCTTGTTTTTCTAAAGCTGCAAACAGTGATAAGTGCTTAGATAAAAACTCCCTCTCATCAGGCTTATGTATATTTCCCTTTTAAAAGATTTTCATATGCTAATTTTTATTTAAAAAAAAAAAAAACAACTTTTTATTTAGTGATATCAAGAATTTTTTCTAAAAACATACGCTCACATTATATATACATATACAAATACATATATATATATATATATATATATATATAAGGGTATAACTATACAAGAATGCCTCATGTTAAGTACTGCAATAAACCGAATGCAAGTGAAGATTATATATTACTATAATGATCATGAAATCGGCAATCTATAGTTCAGTCTGTTTTTAAAAGGCTAGCTTCCTTGAAGGCTGCATTTCCTCGCATTCGGTAAAAATGTGTTTATTACGGTAGTTAACGTGAGGCATTCTTGTATAGTTATGCCCATATATATATATATGACTAGATAAATATGATTTGGGGAAAAACGATAGATTCTTCCCTATGAAATTTTTTTCACGATAACTACTTGATAAATTCTTATATAAGAGTTTATCCTATTATTGTATATATATATATATTTAATATATATATATATATATATATATATATATATATAATAATATTAGGGACAAAATCCAAAATTACAGGTAAAAACTCAATTAAAATCAATTTATAAAAAATCAAAATTAAATTGAGCTTTATAGATAAAATATATATAAAATATATAGTTTTAGGGAAAAGAACCAAGTTTCATGAACTCATCGATGAAAATCCACTATCACATCTAGAAAATTAACAATTAAAAGCACAATAAATGAGTATAATATAAAACAAAGTAAATATCATAAGATAAAGATAATAAAATGACTCATTTATTGTGCTTTTAATTGTTAATTTTTCTATATGTGATAGTGGATTTTCATCGATGAGTTCTTAAAACTTGGTTATTTTCCCTAAAACTATATTATATATATATATATATATATATATATATATATATATAAACAAACATACATACACACATATGCATACACCTATAGTTCCATTTTGATCTCTTTGTATTAAAGATTTTTCACATTATCACTTATGTCCTTTAATATTTGATGGTCTTATGGTCTCATCGTCAGAATGAAGTGATGGTAATAATGGCATGTTGCTTAAGCAACTGGCAACAGGTTGCAAAGGGTTAATGGATTATTGTTCAGATTGAAAAAAAAAGAAAAAATAAGAAAAAATCATCAATGTTAGACTTTATGAAAAAGTCCTGGAAGGTTTCTCTGGTTTATGCCACATATCTGTGTCAAATTGCTGGCTCTTATTACCATCGTTTCACTCTGATGATGAGGCCAGAGAAAAAAGGGAATCATCGTCAGAATAAAGTGAGGGTTAGAATGATGTTATTTAATTGGGATAATGATGCTAATGAGCAAACGATTCTGAAGCTTGGCCTAATGAACTACGTCTAAGTAGATCTAACAAGGAAGTAAAGAAAAACCTTTAATAAAATATAGGCACAGGAGTGGCTGTGTGTTATTTAGCTTGCTTACCAACTACATGGTTCTGGGTTCAGTCCCACTGCGTGGCACCTTGGGCAAGTGTCTTCTACTATAGCCTCGGGCCGACCAAAGCCTTGTGAGTGGATTTGGTAGACGGAAACTGAAAGAAGCCCGTCATATATATGTATGTGTGTGTCTGTGTTTGTCACCCCAACATCGCTTGACAACCAATGCTGTTGTGTTTATGTCTCCCGTAACTTAGCGGTTTGGCAAAAGAGACCGATAGAATAAGTACTGGGCTTACAAAGAATAAGTCCAAACAATGGGTAATTGAAGAAAAAACAGGGTCGGAATAATTCACCTGAATGATTTGGTTAAGGAAGACTCAACACATTGGAAATTATGAGTATTTTAGCAAGAACATGTTAACCCTTTAGCAATCAGATCCTTGTCAAATGAAATGCTTATTTAGAGACAACGTTTTAGAAGTAAGTATTAATTATTTTGTAGATCTGAGACTTTAATGATTGTTCATTTATAGAAATGACATTGTGAGGTTGGTGTAAGAGACCAGATCTTCAGTCTGAACATAAAACAGGCAGAATATTTGGGCTGGACAGGTCCAGTTTCAATGCTAAAGGGTTGCAGAATATTCTCAAAATTTTCACACTGAATTATATATATATATATATATATTTGTGCCTCTCTCCCAAAGAGAGAGAGAGGGATATATATATATATATATATATATATATATATATATATATATTTAACTACCCCTTTTTATTTTCTTGTCTGTATCGTATGATATATGTGTGTGTATGTATACCTGCATGTATGTATATATTTCTGCATGTGTGTGTGTGTGTGTGTGCGTGCGTGAGTGTGCATAAAATTACACTACGAAGAGCACTTAAGATTTGTAGGATAGATGTATGTGTACAAACACATATTACACATACACACACGTGTACATACATACATACATATACATTCACACATTACACATAAACACACATACATATATACACGTGTACATACAGCTACACATATATAAAATGTGTACATATATATATTACATAAACATATATATATATATATATATATATATATATATATATATATATATATATATATATATATATATGAGCGTGTATATGTACATATACATGCACACACACACACACACACACACAGCGGTTCAGAGAATGACAAAATAGACAAAAAGGTACCAGAGAAGTTAGTTTGTTAGAAATTAAGGCGGTGCTCCAGCATGACAGGTCCAAAGACTGAAGCAAGTAAAAATGTAAAAGATATATATATATATATATATACATACATATACATACATACACACCAATGTATTACATTTATATGCATGTGTATAAAAGAATAATTTGGGAGGAAAATTAGGGCACGCATAAAATTCGTTATCATATCTTCTATTGGCAGAGACACTGAAAAGAGAAAAAAAAAAAAAAAATTAATTATCATCAACATCATTATCACTATCATCAACACCACCATCATCATAATCATCAACATCGCCACCGTTACTATTATCACCACCACACCACTACTGTCATCATCTATAGAGAGGGTTCAACAGTTTGTTCTTTTTCTTAATTTATGGGGCCCCCTTTCAAATACTATTTTATTCCGGTAAACCCCTATCGCCATTTGATGTTGAAAAATTAGTTTTATAGAAAACTTCTTTCAAAATTCCTATTTCGTTTTTCACCCATTAACTTGTGTAGGTTGAACTTTGTAAAATGTTAGAAAACGAAATATCTAGCTGGGTCTTGCCATACATACAACGAAAACAAACGTTGCTCAGAGGCCCTTAAAAATACAATTTATTCTGGTGGACTCCTTCAAAATACTGCTTTATCCTGGTGGACCCAAGATCATGGAGATGTTTGAAGATCTTGCCAAGAAAGTATATGCCAGGTTCCACACAAACATGTATGTATATATATATATATATATATATATATATATATATATATATATATACACACAGACATATATAGACACACACATACATATATATATATATATATACACACCACGCTCGCTTCACACCTGAGAGGTCCTGTGTTCAATCCTCAGCGGTTGTTTATTTTGTCCAACCCATGCCCGCATGGAAAACTTTTGTTAAACGATGATGATGATGATGATGATAATGATATATATATATATATATATATATATACACACACACACACACACAGACATATATATATATATATATATACACACAAATACATATACACACCACGCTCGCTTCTCATATATATGGGAGACAGAGAGAGATAATATTATACACTCTTTTATACTTACCAAACACATCCAGACTATGATCCAAGGAGGGAAAAAGAAACTGATGATGCAGTGTAGAAGGTGGTTTATTTCATCTCTGGAATAGAAAAGTCACACAGGGTCAAAGGTCAAGTGTCAATATTGTGAAAATGGAGCCCATGCATAATATACACACACACACATCTGTCAGTGAGTAAATAACATCATCAAAAAAAAAGGACACATTAGATTATGTAGTCCTAGATACACTATATCTGAAACAAAGATCTGTTGCTATGGTAATGAAGCTAAAGTATGCAGAGTGAAACCACATGGCACAGTTTGACCCCAAACATTGTGCCACATGCACATTAAGTTATTATAACGTTTTTGCTCGCTTCTGTCGTTTGTGGCAGTGCTTGGAAGTAAACTGTGCAGAATGTGATCGTCTGAAAAGCAAGATTCGGTTTCAGCTGTGTAGGATCTCTTTGATTGAGATGAGGAAGATGAAAACTGTTAGAAAAGGGTCGTAATAGGTGTTTAATTGGGGTGGTCTATGGCTATGATCCCGAAACAAAGGCTTGAAGGGAATCCCACATGAAAGGAACAAGAATTCGAGACATGAAGGAAGTCCAAGAGAAGGCAATGAGGCAACTGCTTGCTATCCCCAAAAAGGGAGCTCCAGGAATGTTTTCATCTATAGAAATGATGCTGGATAAAGGGTCTGGCTTCAGAAGGGGACTATTTTGAAGGAGATTGAATGCTGAATTGATGTTTGTTTTAGTTTTCATTTTTAATAGCATTAATCCAGATATTTTTTGATCAGACCTCGTAAAAGACAGTCTAGTCACAGCTACGAGGGTGAGTCAAAAAGTAATGCCATTTTGTTTAGGACAGGTGTAATTACCAACACAGGAACATGTATCATACATCAAAATGAAGCTGGTCCTCTGTGGATCACATCCCTACTTCTCAACATAGCCACCGTGTCTCTCAATAGCAATGTTCCACCTTCGAATGAGAGCATGTATCCCTGCCAGGTAAAATTCTGTTGACTGTTCTTTGAGCCACTTCTTCACTACAGTTTTCACTTCCTCATCAATGGACTATCATCTCTTCGGCCCCATGAAAGAGGGCTTCAAAAGCAAACATTATTCCAGTGATGAAGAAGTGAAAACTGTGGTGAAGTGGCTCAAAGAACAGTCAACAGAATTTTACGGGGCAGGGATACATGCTCTCATTCGAAGGTGGAACATTGCTATTGAGAGAAACGGTGACTTTGTTGAAAAGTAGGGATGTGATCCACAGAGGACCAGCTTCATTTTGATGCATGATACATGTTCCTGTGTTGGTAATTATACCTGTCCTAAACAAAATAGCATTACCTTTTGACTCACCCTCGATCTTATTGAATATAAGATGGGATGGTCACAGTTGGAAAATCTTTCATCATAGGTCTGCACACTTACACACATACGTATACATATATATAAATATAATTAATAATTAATAAATTATAGGGTGGCAAAGAAAATTTTAGAAATTTTATTTACCACCAGTGGCCTAGCGAGAGTAAAAACAGTCAATAGACTATGTATTATTCATTAGAAATGCAGAGACGCCTATAATAGGACATCTACTCGCTAGAAATAGCAGCAAAAATACTACATACCACAAAAGTTAGGGATAAGTTTTTATTTTTCATTTCCTTTCGAAATTATCCCTAACTTTTGTGGTATGTAGTATTTTTGCTGCTATTTCTAGCGAGTAGATGTCCTATTATAGGCGTCTCTGCATTTCTAATGAATATATATAAATATATATATATATAATGTATAAAGAAAATTTTTTTTAGTCGATTGATATTTTATTTCATTTAGAGTTTTAGTCGCATGACACACTTTAGAATTTTTAGTCGATTTTTTATACCTTCTTGATATGCCATTCTATATATCTGTATTTTTATTTACCTTCTGTGATTTTTTTTATATATGTATTCTTTATATGTTGAAAGGCCATGGTAATATTTATATATGATCAAATGTTTGGAGGCATGGTGGTATACATAAAATCGTTGACTCAAATTTGATGTTTTCCTTACAAAGCAGAAAAATTTGTCAACAAACAGTCATGGACTTGAACCAACATCTCTTGAAGACTTCAACTGAGTGCTTTACCATTAAGCTAAGCAGCCCACTACCACATCAATCTGCTTTTTAGACGCTTTTAAAGCTAAATGTGTAACCACATGTATATAAATATAAACAAACATTTGTTTTTTTTTTATAAGCACCAAAATGGTGTATATAGAGAGGAAAGGATGGAAAGAGGGAGGGACAGAAAGAGGAGAGAGTGAGGGAGAAAGAAGAGGATTAGCAGGAGGTAGTAGAGACAGAGGTGAGGCAAAGAGAGGTGGGAGAGAATGAATCAAAGAGGAAGGGGGATAGAAAGAGAAAGGAAAATGATCAGAGGGAGAGATAAAACAAGAGAGAGAGAGAGAGACTTACTTTTGTACAATGGTAGTTCCTGATTGTACCACAACGGTCTGCAACAGAATAGAAATTGTAGAGAATCAGAGTAGAAATTTATATATCATGATCATCATCGTTTAACGTCCGTTTTCCATGCTCACATGGGCTGGACGGTTCAACTGGGGTCTGGGAAGCCTGTAGGCTACACCAGGCTCCAATCTGATCTGGTAGAGCTTCTACAGCTGGATGCCCTTCCTAACGCCAACCACTCAAAGAGTGTAGTGGGTGCTTTTTACATGCCACCGGCACAGGAACCAGAGGGGGCTGGCATTGACCACGATCGGTTTGTGCTTTTTATGTGTCACTGGTATGAAAACCAGTGAAGGCAGTGCTGGCATCGGCCATATACACACACACATCTATATATATATATATATATATATATATATATATAAATATAAAGAGCATAGGCTCAAAATGTAAAAAACATTCTCACTTTCCCAAGAATCAAATTAAAACACTAATTTTTTGTTCATACACCTGTCTTTGTCTTTTGTTTTTCTGTAAATTTCAACTATATATATATATATATATATATATATATATATATATATATATTAGGTTGGTGATAAATTATTGCAGCTTTTTTTCAATAAATTTTATTCAACAAAAAATTTAAACAAAATATCAAGCAGAAATTGAAGTTGATGGCGAATATGTTCCGGAATAATAATTTAATCCTTTCATTACTGTATTTATTTTAGATGCCCTGAGTTTTTTTCAATTACATTAAATATAACGAAGAATTTAGTAAAATAACTTCGTTATTATTAAGCTAATGTTAGGAACATAAATTGTGACTAAGGTTTGGTGGAAGATTTTAATTCAAAACTTATGAAAACAAGACATTTGTACTACAGAGCCAGAGGTGGTTTCAGCCGGGTTGGTAACGAAAGGGTTAAGAATGGTTTCCCTATTATATATATTTTAACCTTTTTGTTACTGTATTTCTGTCGAGATGCTCTGTGTTTCTTTCAATTAATTTTAAATATAACAAAGAATTTAGTAAAATAACTTCGTTATCATTAAGCTAATGTTAGGAACAGAAATTGTGACTAAGGTTTGGTGGAAGATTTTAATTCAAAACTTATGAAAACAAGATATTTGTACTACAGAGCCAGAGGTGGTTTCAGCTAGGTTGGTCATGAAAGGGTTAAGAATGGTTTGTTAAATGTTGTCATTGTTTTTGTCGAATAAAATTTATTGAAAAAAAGCCGCAATAATTATGCACCAACCTAATATATATATTTTGTATTTGTATTTGATTTGCATTGTAGGGTACATGCGAGAAGCCTGATCTGGCTAGTTTGAATATAAAGTGAGGTAAAATCCTTGGCCCACCCCCTTGATATGTTTAGTTGAAGTGTTTAGGGGTAAAAAAAGTTGAAATGTCTGTAGGAGTTTTATCTGATAAGAAAATGCTTAATAGAAAACAACATACCTGTTGCTGCTGCATCTGCTGTGGTGGATACCCTGCAGGTGGATAGCCGGCAGGTGGGTAACAGGCAGGTGGGTAGCCGGCAGGTGGGTAACCAGCAGGTGGGTAACCAGCAGGTGGGTAGCCGGCAGGTGGGTAACCAGCAGGTGGGTAGCCGGCAGGTGGGTAGCCAGCAGGTGGCGGACCAGCAGGTGGGTAGCCAGTAGGTGGGAAACCAGCAGGAGGTGGGTATGCTCCTCCGGGTGGAGGGGGTCCCATTATAGGTGCACTCTTGTTTGGGTCATGCTCCGAATAAGTGGGTGGGGAATTCATTGTTCTGGTTTATTTGTTTTTTTATACTCTTCTTGGGTTCCTAATGACAAGATATTTCCTTTCTTATGTTGATCTTCTTCTTCCTGTTGTTGCCGTTATCTGTGAATTAGAATAAAATACACTTTGAAATAATAATAATAATAATTATTATTATTTCTTTATTGACCACAAGGGGCTAAACATAGAGGGAACAAACAAGGACAGACAAACGGAATTAAGTCGATTACATCGATCCCAGTGTGTAACTGGTACTTATTTAATCGACCCCGAAAGGATGAAAGGCAAAGTCGACCTCGGCGGAATTTGAACTCAGAACGTAGCGATGGGCGAAATACCACTAAGCATTTCGTCCAATGCGCTAACAATTCCCATTTCTTTATTGCCCACAAGGGGCTAAACATAAGAGAGGACAGACAAAGGGATTCAGTCAATTACATCGACTCCAGTGCGTAACTGGTACTTATTTAATCAACCCTGAAAGGATGAAAGGCAAAGTCGACCTTGGCGGAAATTGAACTCAGAATGTAACGGCACACGAAATACCGCTAAGCATTTCGTCGGGCTTGCTAACGTTTCTGCCAGCTCGCCAATAATAACAATTATAACAATTATAATAATAATAATAATGGTTTCAAATTTTGCCACAAAGGCAGCCATTTTGGGGAAGGGGTTCACATGATTACATCGACCCCAGTGCATAACTAATACTTAATTTATCGGTCTCAAATGGATGAAAGGCAAGGTCGACCTCAACGGAATTTGAACTCAGAACATAGAGGCAGATGAAATATCATTAAGCATTTCACCTGGCATGCTAACGATTCTCCCAGCTCACTACCTTAATAATAATAATAATAATAATAATAATAATAATAATAATAATAATAATAATAATAATAACAATAATAACAATAATAATAATAACAATAATAATAATAATAATCCTTTCTACTGGAAAGTACAAAGTCTCGAATTTAGGGGAAGGGATTAAGTCGATTACATTGACCCCAGTGCATAACTGGTACTTAAGTATTTTTTTTTATTGATCTTAATATTATTTAATAAATATAGAACTGTGTGGCCCCTTGGGCATGTGTCCTCTACTATAAAGCCTCGGGCTGACCACATCCTTGCGGGTGGATTTGGTAGACGGAAACTTAAAGAAGCCAGTCGTGTGTGTGTGTAAACATACCAACACCGGTTGTCAAGCGGTCAGGTGGAGAACAAACACAGACACAAACATATACGTGTGTTTTGCTTGATCCTCCCACCAGCAATCACCGCTTGACAACCGGCGTTGGTTTGTTTACATCCCAGTAAATTAGCAGTTCGGTAAAAAAAAAAAAGAGACCGATAGAATAATTAGCAGGCCTTAAAAAAAAAAAAAGGACTGGGGTCAATTTGTTTCAGTCCTTCGAGCCGGTGCTCCAGCATGACCATAGTCTAATGCCTAACGCAGATAAAAAGACTACACACACACATACATACGGTGTGTGTGAATATATAGATGTGATATATATTTCTTAGAAAAATGGCTGCCGGAGTTTGTGATTTACTTTCAGTTTTGTGTAAGTTTACGTAACGGAAATGACAGAGCATTTGCGCGCGCGCTCACCCTGAAGCACCCGCATACTCGTAATATATTATATAAAGACAGCCACACCCACGGGACTTCGAATGAACATCTATTCCTTTATTATTTCAATCTAAGAAACTCACGGCCCTCGAGCCACCCCACTAACTTTAAAATAAGTATATAGTAAATACACATAATTATATTTGTGTATATACGCATTCATAAGATTACCGGGTGTGCTGTGTGTGTGTATTCGTCCAGTATGGTCGCAGCCCTACGATTGAAACCATATATATATATTTTTTTTAAATGGAGAACGACGGTTTATGGGATTACCTAAGGTTTCCCGTCAATAAACGGTTTAGCTTTATGGCATATAGTCAGATCCCAAAAACCTGTTCACCCATGACCTCTTAAAAATAGGCGTAGTTGCATAGTTAAGAAGTTTGTCTCCCAACTACATGGTTACGGGATCAATCCAACTGCGTGTAACTTTGGGCAAGTACCATGTGCTATGGCCACAGGCTGAGCGAAACCTTGTCAGCGGATTTGGCAGTCGGAAACTGAAAGAAGCTCGTTATGTGTGTGTGTGTGGTACGTGGAGACAGTCAAAGAGTGACGAAAGCAATTAGACAAAAGCAATAATAATAATAATAACAATAATAATAATGATCCTTTCTGCTAAAGGCACAAGGCCATGAAATTTTGGAAGAGAGGACTAGTCGATTACATCAACCCCCAGTGTTTTACTGGTACTTAATAATTTCTTTATTAAACACAAAAGGCTTACATTAAGAAAAACATGGACAGAATAAGACAAAACAAAGAATGTGGGTGTGAGAGTTTTGTATGAATACAAAGGTTCATTTTGGAAAAGAATGACGACCAACTATGTTATGTGTTTAATTGGCAAAATATGACCATCCCTGTGTAAAGTGATATCGACCTTAACACAACGATTTCACACCAGGAAACTTGCAAAACAAATCATACATGCATATCAGCTAAAACCTTTGTAGACGTCAAACTCAGGGCGATCCCATAAACTGGGGGCCCTCCCCAATATGTTCACTGCTCTACATCTTAGAATGTGCTTCTCCGGATTTATTCTCTACAAACGATATATATATATATATATATATATATATATATATATATATTGTCTGTAGAAAACATATATATATATATATATATATATATATATATTGTCTGTAGAAAACATAAATATATATATATATATATATATATATATATATATATCTGGGAGAGAAATAATTTTGCGGCTGAGGATAGCTTTACATTGTAGATTATACACATATTATATTATGTTATATTATATTATATTATATTATACACATGTAGAGCTTGAAACACGTGTACCGCGAAATCCTTTGTAGTTTTGTTGTTATTTTTTTGTTTTGGATTTACAATTTATATATATATATATATATATATATATATATATATATAAGCAATGTTAAATCTCTGAACGAGGTACTAACTGCACGATAAAGTGAAGTATATTTGCCATTTAAATGTGGCGGACCCCTAAGGGTGGATGTTACTGTTGCTTTTAGCCCCAGGAGAACATCTCCTCCAGCTAGCTATCGACACACAGATGTTCTCCTAGGGCTAAAAGCAACAGTAACATCCACCCTTAGGGATCAACCACATTTAAGTGGCAAATATACTTCACTTTATATATATATATATATATATATATATATATATATATATTTATATATATATTATACATACATGCAAAGAAAAAAAAACGAGAGCATTCGTTTCCTCAACGTCACCTTTACTCACCCTAACCATAACTATTTAAATTACATATTTTTAAACGATATTCCCCCCATTTGTGCTTTTCAGGATTAGGTCGATGTTTGAATTAGAGAAAATCTGACATTAAATAAATGAATAAATAAAAAAACAAACTGAAGTGAAAAAATTGTTCAAGTTACAGAAAGTAGTTAAGAAAATTTGGGTCGAGACGATATGAACTCCTCCAAGTGAAAGTAACAAAACTATTTACAAGTTAATGAAATATATTACCACGTTACAAATTGGTACTTTACATACTAATATATAAAGTCTATATACATACACTACCTATATTTGTTCAAACATAACATAAGCACAACAAACACACACACACATATATACATATGTATATATACATATATATCTATATATATGTATATATATCTCTCTATAAATATATATGTATATCTCTCTATATATGTATATGTGTGCGTGTGTGTGTGTCGCCTTTAATCGAACAAATCGACCCCAGGACTTATTTTTTCTAAGTCTAGTACTTATTCTATAGTTTGTTTTGCCGAACCGCTAAGTTACGGGGAAGGTTGTCAAGCGATGGGGGGGGGGACAAACACACACACAAACGTGTGTGTGTATGTATATATATATATATATATATATATATATACATACACACACACACACACACGACGGGCTTCTTTCAGTTTCGGTCTACCAAATCCACTCACGAGGCTTTGGTCGGCCGGAGCCTATTAGTAGAAGACACTTGGCCAAGGTGCCACGCAGTGGGACTGAACCCGGAACCATGTGGTTGGGAAGCAAGCTTCTTACAACACAGTTACGCCTGAATCATATATATATATATATATATATATATACACACACACAAAGACACACAATCTGTACATATGTATGTATGTGTGCGTGTATATATATATATTTACACACACAGTCTATATATCTATAAATACATATATCCACACACAGACACACACACACACACAACCTATATACGCAAGTTTCATGACGTAAACAGGAAAATTGAACTCAAAACCATTGGAATGTTGAGTCACCAATTTCTGCCGTGTATACATACATGTATATGTATACACACACACACACGTATATATGGCATACTTACTCAATTGTGCCCATCCCATCGATTTTGTTCGTTCATAACTTTAAGAAAAATGGCTATTTTTTAATGAAATTTTCCACGAGTATCTTTCAGTTGAACTAGATATTTCGATTATATTGGAAACCTCTGTGAGAAAAATAAGCTGTGGGGATAGACTCATACATAGGGACATATACCATGTTTTTGTAATCGGAATCTAGACCAGGGGTTTTCAAACTGTGGTCCGCGGACCACAGGGGGTCCGTGTACAGCAAATACTTTTTATGGGCAATTTGATTTTATATGTGTTTTTTAATCGAAATCTTTTAATTGACAATAAACCGGTTTGTTAAATACTGTTAAATAAATAAATGTAAAAATATATTTTTTATTTTAAGCAAATATTTATGTATAAATTTCATAAGCGTTTATAAGGGGGTCCCTAAGGTAAAGCCTGAAATATAAAGGGGTCCGCAAGTCAAAAAGTTTGAAAACCCCTGACCATCAAATTTCATTCAAAAATATCCATTTTCTTCTACCTTGTTTCAAGTCATTGAACTGCAGCAATGCTAGGGCACGGATTAAAAGAATTTATTTTCTTTGTTTTGTGGGTGGAATTTTGCTTTAAGCACCCCATATAACTGCTCATTTTGTTCAAACATAACATAAGCACAACAAACAAACACACACACACACATATATATATACATATGTATGTATATATACATATATATCTATATATATGTATATCTCTCTATAACTATATATGTATATCTCTCTATATATGTATATGTGTGCGTGTGCGTGTGTGTGTGTGTCGCCTTTAATCGAACAAATCGACCCCAGGACTTATTTTTTGTAAGTCTAGTACTTATTCTATAGTTTGTTTTGCCGAACCGCTAAGTTACGGGGAAGGTTGTCAAGCGATGGGGGGGGGGACAAACACACACACAAACGTGTGTGTGTGTATGTATATATATATATATATATATATATATACATACATACACACACACACACACACACACACGACGGGCTTCTTTCAGTTTCGGTCTACCAAATCCACTCACGAGGCTTTGGTCGGCCGGAGCCTATTAGTAGAAGACACTTGGCCAAGGTGCCACGCAGTGGGACTGAACCCGGAACCATGTGGTTGGGAAGCAAGCTTCTTACGACACAGTTACGCCTGAATCATATATATATATATATATATATATATATATATATATATATATATATATATATATATATACACACACACAAAGACACACAATCTGTACATATGTATGTATGCGTGCGTGTATATATATATATTTACACACACAGTCTATATATCTATAAATACATATATCCACACACAGACACACACACACACAACCTATATACGCAAGTTTCATGACGTAAACAGGAAAATTGAACTCAAAACCATTGGAATGTTGAGTCACCAATTTCTGCCGTGTATACATACATGTATATGTATACACACACACACACGTATATATGGCATACTTACTCAATTGTGCCCATCCCATCGATTTTGTTCGTTCATAACTTTAAGAAAAATGGCTATTTTTTAATGAAATTTTCCACGAGTATCTTTCAGTTGAACTAGATATTTCGATTATATTGGAAACCTCTGTGAGAAAAATAAGCTGTGGGGATAGACTCATACATAGGGACATATACCATGTTTTTGTAATCGGAATCTAGACCAGGGGTTTTCAAACTGTGGTCCGCGGACCACAGGGGGTCCGTGTACAGCAAATACTTTTTATGGGCAATTTGATTTTATATGTGTTTTTTAATCGAAATCTTTTAATTGACAATAAACCGGTTTGTTAAATACTGTTAAATAAATAAATGTAAAAATATATTTTTTATTTTAAGCAAATATTTATGTATAAATTTCATAAGCGTTTATAAGGGGGTCCCTAAGGTAAAGCCTGAAATATAAAGGGGTCCGCAAGTCAAAAAGTTTGAAAACCCCTGACCATCAAATTTCATTCAAAAATATCCATTTTCTTCTACCTTGTTTCAAGTCATTGAACTGCAGCAATGCTAGGGCACGGATTAAAAGAATTTATTTTCTTTGTTTTGTGGGTGGAATTTTGCTTTAAGCACCCCATATAACTGCTCATTTTGTTCAAACATAACATAAGCACAACAAACAAACACACACACACACATATATATACATATGTATGTATATATACATATATATCTATATATATGTATATCTCTCTATAAATATATATGTATATCTCTCTATATATGTATATGTGTGCGTGTGTGTGTGTGTCGCCTTTAATCGAACAAATCGACCCCAGGACTTATTTTTTGTAAGTCTAGTACTTATTCTATAGTTTGTTTTGCCGAACCGCTAAGTTACGGGGACGGTTGTCAAGCGATGGGGGGGGGGGGACAAACACACACACAAACGTGTGTGTGTATGTATATATATAAACACACACACACACACGACGGGCTTCTTTCAGTTTCGGTCTACCAAATCCACTCACGAGGCTTTGGTCGGCCGGAGCCTATTAGTAGAAGACACTTGGCCAAGTTGCCACGCAGTGGGACTGAACCCGGAACCATGTGGTTGGGAAGCAAGCTTCTTACGACACAGTTACGCCTGAATCATATATATATATATATATATATATATATATATATATATATATATATATATACACACACAAACTGTACATATGTATGTATGTGTGCGTGTATATATATATATTTACACACAGAGTCTGGCCGGCCCTAAGGTTGCTGGTCTCCCG
>NC_142955.1:2300481-2317981 GCF_046866305.1 Octopus bimaculoides
AAATAAAGGGTTTATATAGACTTACATACACGTACAAACACGTACATAAACATAGAGAGAGAGAGACAGAGAGAGAGAGAGAGAGAGAGAGAGAGCTCCCGTTATCTTGTGCTTGTTTGACACTTATGGTTTATCATAAAGGAAGCTATTTAGGGCAAGCAACATAGTGAAGAAGTGGAAACGAAGCCATAGATTTCGATTTGTCTTCACCGTTATTGTGTGTGCGTGTTTATAAGTGTACATATATATATATATATATTTATCTCCTTCTAAAAGTATATATATATTATAACATGTTCCACTTCCTTCAATCATTAGACTGCGTCTATGCTGGGGCACCGCCTTGAACCAAATCAACGCCAATATTTACATTTTTTTTAAAAACCTGGTACTTATTTTATCGGTCTCTGGGCAAGACTTCCGCCCTCCACTATCTCTCTGTCTATCTGTTTATCTTACTGTCTCTCTCTCTCTCTCTATATATATATATATATATATATATATATATCTGTTTGTCTGACTGTCTATCTACCACACAGCCACTCCTATATATGGTGGTTGGCGTTAGGAAGGGCATCCAGCTGTAGAAACTCTGCCAAATCAGATTGGAGCCTGGTGTAGCCATCTGGTTTCACCAGTCCTCAGTCAAATCGTCCAACCCATGCTAGCATGGAAAACGGACTTAAACGATGATGATGATATATCATTTTTCTCTGTCTCCTTTCCAGACTTGTTTCTTCGCGTTCGCCACCACAACCTCATTCAGGCTTAGCAGCCCTTCCTGTCTCTTTTCACTGTCCTGTTTTTGCCAGAAATCTTAACCCTCCGCAAGATCGCAAATTTTTATTTTAATTTGCTTTGCGGGAGCAACTGTTTTATTGAAGGCGTAGTATTGTCGCGAACTGCTTGAAATACAGACTAGAAAAACAGCCGACAACTGATGAAGGGTCGTTCGTTGTGTTGCTTGTTTTGTTTTCCATTTGATTCTTTCATTGCTTGCAAAAAAAAACCCTTATTCCTTGTCCTCGTACTTCGTATTTTTTGTTGTTTATGTTTTGTGACATCCTGTGCTTACATATATGCATATGTATATACATATACATGAAAGTATGTACATATACATATGTACCGTTTCGTTTTCCTGTCTTGTTTTCCGTCCGCCACTACCCTCCACGAAAATGATTTAATTTGTGTTCGTGGGAAGAACCATTTCAACGATGCGTACTGCCTTAATTCTTCGAAACGCCGGTGTTTTAATGGTGGCAGCTGATGAAGGAGATGTTTCTATGTGGCTTGCTTGTTTGTTGTACCTTGTTTATCTTTTTGTCCATGTTCTCTTGCCACGTCATGTACCCAGTTATGTATCTATATGTACATGTAGATGAAGGTATGTACATACATGTACATGTATATGAATATACTCATATATTGTTTATATATATATATATATATATATATATATATAAATTCAAAAAAGGATAAAACTCTTTTACAAGAATTTTATCAAGAAGCCAGTGTGTAAAAAAAATTCATTAGGGAAATTTCTATTCCCAAGAATATAATTATTTGTTTATAACAACCCGGTAGTATTTCCTGCTTCTTTGATGAAGATATATACAGATAAACTTCATTCCCTTTATTCTGTCGGATACGTAGTGTGTTCGTTTTTGGTGAGGTGAGAATTCTGTTTATTTATATATATTTTTGGGACAATATTGTGCTGATGAACGAAGTCTAGACTCATTCTAGTAATCGCGAAATCGGTCGATACGCAATTAAGTCTATTTTAAAAGAAAGTTGGTCATCTTCTGTTGGTTGTTTTTTCCTTGCATAGGTACTAAATGTGGTTATTTTGAGAAGTCTACTGTGTGGCGTTATTATTTTTTTCTATAATAATGCCCTTTATATAAATATATATATATAATTTAAATTAAGCAGAAAATGGAGAAATCTTGATCAACAACAATTGGCTAACATCGGTTATTATTTTTTAATACAAAACTTTATGCTATCCAACAGCCGTTTCTACTTCCAATGTTCTACAGTGTTGCCATTGAAAATTCTGAGAATAATATTTGTCATATTTTGTAATAAATGGAGCTTCAATAGAGTGAAGAGAAATACATAAGGAAAAGAATAGAGGAAGAACCTCGAGAAGGAAAATGAAGGTTTAATATATTTAATTCATAACATTTTGCAGTGTAACGCTTCAGGACGTTAAGTAAATGACTAAACTGGAAATATTAATTGGTGGGTTAATCTATCTTTAGGGGTAACAGAGTGTATGAATAATAAAAAAAGTAAAATAAATAATTTACCATAACGGTATAAGCCAATAGGTCTAAAAAAAAAAGAGGGAGTGATAGTGCCATAACGTTTAGAAGTAATCAGAGTTTTCAAAGGCAATACCATAGGACATTGGAAGCAGAAACAGCTGTTAGATAGGATAAAGTTTTGTATTAAAAAAGTAATAATCGATGTTAGTTAATTGTTATTGATTAAGATTTCTCCAGCGACGGAGAAATAGAGAAAGAATGAAAGAGAGAGAGAGAGAGAGAAAGATAGAGAAAGAAAGAATGAGAGAGAGAGAGAAACTTAAGGAATGATTTATGGAGTGAAATAGAAAGTGTGTCAGAGATTGATAGATCGAAAGAGGGGAAAAAGAGAGGTAGAGGGAGAGAACAAGCATTGACGAAAGAGAGGAAGGAGAAGAGAATGAGAGGAAGAAGCAAGGAAGGAATGATATATAAAGAGAAAAAGAGTGACAGATAGAGAGGGACAACGATAGAGAGTAAAAGAAAGACAAAGAGAAAGACAGAATGAGAGAGAAAGGGAGAGTGACTTGTACTGTGACTTATGAGGTGAAATAGAAAGTCTGTCAGATATAGATAAATGAAGAGAGATAGAGAGGGGGAGAGAGAGAGCAAGCATTGACGGAAGAGAGGAAGAAACAAGTAAGGAATGACATATAATGAGAAAGATAGAGTGAGTGACAGATAGAGAGACAACTAGAGATAGAGAGAGAGAGTGAGAGAGAGAGAGAGAGATAAAGACAGAGTGATAAAGATAGAAAGATAGATAGAGAGAGAGAGAGAGAGAGAGAGAGAGAGAGAGAGAAAGAGAGAGTGATAAAAATAGAAAGATAGAGAGAGAGAGAGAAAGACAGAGTGATAAAAATGGAAAGATAGATAGAGAGAGAGAGAGAGAAAAAGATAGAGAGAGAGAGAGAGAGAGAGAGAGAGAAAGACAGAGTGATAAAAATAGAAAGATAGAGAGAGGGAGAGAGAAAGAGAGAGAAAGATAAAGACAGAGTGATAAAGATAGAAAGATAGGTAGATAGAGAGAGACAGAGTGATAAAGATAGAAAGATAGGTAGATAGAGAGAGAGAGAGTGATAAAGATAGAAAGATAGAGAGAGAGAGAGAGAAAGACAGAGTGATAAAAATAGAAAGATAGATAGAGAGAGAGAGAGAGAAAGAGAGAAAGACAGAGTGATAAAAATAGAAAGATAGATAGATAGAGAGAAAGAGAGAGAGAGAGAGAGAGACAGAGTGATAAAGATAGATAGAGAGAGAGAGAGATAAAGATAGAGAGAGAGAGATAGACAGAGTGATAAAGATAGATAGATAGATAGATAGACAGAGTGATAAAGATAGATAGATAGATAGATAGACAGAGTGATAAAGATAGATAGATAGATAGATAGACAGAGTGATAAAGATAGATAGATAGATAGATAGACAGAGTGATAAAGATAGATAGATAGATAGATAGACAGAGTGATAAAGATAGATAGATAGATAGATAGACAGAGTGATAAAGATAGATAGATAGATAGATAGACAGAGTGATAAAGATAGATAGAGAGAGAGAGAGAGAGAGAGAGAGAGAGAGAGAGAGAGAGAGAGAGAGAGAGAGAGAGAGAGAGAGTGATAAAGATAAAAAATAGATAGAGAGAAAGAGAGAGTGATAAAGATTAAAAAATAGATAGAAAGAGAGAGAGACACAGAGAGAGAAAGAGTGATAAAGATAGAGAGAGAGAGAGAGAGAGAGAGAGAATGGAGGCAGTCGATAAGCATAGAGAAAAAGTAATAAAATGTAAATGTAGCAATATCCATTTTAGGTAAGTATTGATCTTCAATTGATGGCATAAAATTGATTTTTTTGAGACAATACAATGCCTTGTGTGACCGACATAAATATAACAATGCATCATCTTAACAATAATAAATTTGAACAAGGTTCTAACTGACATTTTAATTAATTAATTAATACAAAATGTAAGCGCTGGAAACAAACTTCTTGGACAATTTGACTTCATTCACTTGAATTGTGGTCAAGCTTGGCCATTCCTCATCGGGTCTTTGTCAAATGAAGTGTGATATTTCTTTTCTCTGAAATTTGGACATTTATTGATTTGGTTTGGGTTGTTTTTTTTTTTTTGTTTTTTTTTTCCGATTTTTTTTTTTCTTTTTTGCCATGTTGCTAAGATGCCATGTTGCTAAGATGCCAATGGCCTAGCTTCAGTTGTCAAGTGATGTGTGGCCAACACAGAAACAGAAAAACAGACATGCGTGTGCGCAAACACACGCGCCTGCACACACACACACACGCATGCACATGTGCATGTGCACGCACAAACACACACACACGTGCGCGTACTCATGCACGCATGCATACACACATGCATGCATGCATGCACCCACACACATACATGCACATGCACACATGCTTACATAGTCTTGACTTAATTATACCATGAAGGGAAACCATTGGGCCAGCGGATTTCCAGGATACAACCCCGCTTCCCCAGATCATCACAGATCCTCCTCCATGTTTAACAGTTGGAAGAAGGCTTCTTTGCACAGTCTCCACATGTATACTCCGCTGGTGGCTGGAAATAAAGTAAAGGACAACTCGTCTGACAAAATAACATTCTTCCAATGCTCTTGGGATTAATTCTGTCAATTTTTACTCCACTCTAAATGCTTTGCAATGTTTGCTTTTGAAAGTAGTGGTCATTCTGAATGCAGCTCCCGGCAAATAGTTTTTTTGGAAACTGGGTTCTCGAGGTGGTCATTAAGCTCTGCAGTAATTTTGGGAGCTGTACTTTTGTGATCCTTTCTAACAATATATATATATATATATATATATATATATATATATATATATGTATATATATGTGTGTGTGTGTGTATGTATATATATATATATATATATATATACTCTTTTACTCTTTTACTTGTTTCAGTCATTTGACTGCGGCCATGCTGGAGCACTGCCTTTAGTCAAGTAAATCGACCCCGGGACTTATTCTTTGGAAGCCTGGTACTTATTCTATCGTTCTCTGTTGCTGAACCGCTAAGTTACAGGGACATAAACACACCAGCATTGGTTGTCAAGCAATGCTAGGGGGACAAACACAGACACACACACATATATATATACATATATATACGACAGGCTTCTTTCAGTTTCCGTCTACCAAATCCACTCACAAGGCTTTGGTCGGCCCAAGGCTATAGTAGAAGACACTTGCCCAAGATGCCACACAGTGGGACTGAACCTGGAACCATGTGGTTGGTAAGCAAGCTACTTAACACACAGCCACTCCTGCGCCTATATATATATATATATATATATATATATTTTATTATATGTATTTATTTTCTCTAAGCTAATAATTAACTCGGACAAAATAGATTGGTTAATAGATACCAGGGTAGCAAAGATCACAAAATAACTGTCGTGTAACTCCTGTTATAGATCTAAAAGGCATTTTCGAATTTCATTATTTTCTTTAATCCAGGCAATGCTGGATATTTCTGCTAGTTACAAATACAATTGACAGGAATATAACAACAGTTGTCTTTCAACTTTGGACGAATCAAATTGAGTTGGTATGTATAAAGTGAAAGCTTTAAGGCAGGGACATAGAGGGACATAAGAGGTGTTAGCTGCCTGTCTGTCTGTCTGTCTGTCTGTATGTATGTATGTATATATGTATGTATAAAATGTCCACACAGCAGTCAAGCAAGAAGTGTATTTTCAGAGATTCGTTGTGTGAACAAGGTGTCTTTGAAAAAATGGCTATGTCTCTTTTTCTACATTGTTCGATAAAATGTAGGTTAATTTCTGTTGGTATTTAACATGTTTACATCCAGTTGAAAAACACATTATATAATGATTCTATTATACATATTATATATGAGACGACGGACAAATATTGTGAGCCACCTGAATCAAAACCCTTAACCCTTTCTGATACCAACCCGGCTGAAACCACCTCTGGCTCTGTAGTACAAATGTCTTGTTTTCATAAGTTTTGAATTAAAATCTTCCTCCAAACCTTAGTCACAATTTATGTTCCTAACATTAGCTTAATGATAACGAAGTTGTTTTACTAAATTCTTTGTTATATTTAAAATTAATTGAAAGAAACACAGAGCATCTCAAAAGAAATATGGTAAGAAAAGGGTTAAGAAGAAAAATAACCAGCAGAAGACATGAGAGAAGGAGACCTCAATGTGGTCTGTCTATATGCTAGAAATAATAGCCTCAATTTCGTTCAATCCACACCCTTCCAACTGCTTCTAATGTCCATCTGCCCAAATGTAGAGGTGTATTTAACCCTTTCGATACCAGCCTGGCTGAAACCACCCTAGCTCTTTAGTATGAATGTCTTAGTCACAATTTATGTTCCTAACATTAGCTTAATGATAATGAAGTTATTTTACTAAATTCTTTGTTATATTTAAAATTAATTGAAAGAAACACAGAACATCTCAACAGAAATAGGGTAACAAAAGGGTTAAAATTAGTGAAAAGTCCCACCTGGAGAGAGCATTGTTGGAGACTGAGAAAAGTCTGCATCAGTCTCATGAAAAAGGGAGAGCTAATAAGGAAGTGTGGGCTATAGAAAATATCAAGTTGGACCCGAAAGCTTTCTTTAACTTTTTCAAAGGAACAGCCTCAGTATGCTATAAGACAGTGCCCCTCTTCCAAAAGGATGGCTCTTTCACAGGAAACTCAATGAGGATAAATGAAATACTGAATGAACAGTTCCAAAGTGTGTTTGCTACACCTCTGGGACACAGGCAAGTGAACAAACCGGCAGAATTCTTTGCCACCTCACCTGTAATTAAAGAGGTGAGAAACGTTGCCAGATCAGATTGGAGCCTGGTGCAGCCTACTGGCTCGCCAGTCCTCAGTCAAACCGTCCAACCCATGCCAGCATGGAAAGCAGACGTCAAACAATGATGATGATGATGATGATGATGATGATTAATAATGATGATGATATATGTGATCCAGCGATCGAAGTGTAGGAAGAAAGTTAGCCTCAAGCAATCCATAGTAAATATAAAAAGAAACAGCTTTGAGGAACAATGGTGGTTTATTGAGACGGAAGGTCTATGTTTCTTTCTTTTAGTGTGTGTGTGTGTGTGAGAGAGAAAGGGAGAAAGGGAGGAAAAGAGAGGGAGAGAGAGAGAGAGAGGGGGAGAGAGAGAGAGAGAATGGAGGGTGTCGAAGAGAAAGGTCAAGTTTGGCAGTCAGGTAAAATACACCTGAAAATGAATAGATTTCTCAGAAATTAATACAATATGTGTGGGTGTGTGTATGCATGTGTATGTGTGTGTGTGGGGGGGGGGGGGGTCTGGGGGTAAATTTCTTGGAAATTGATGAGAAAGAAATAAAACTTGAATAGAAAAGTAATGAATAGAAAAGTAATGAATAGAAAAGTAATGAATAGAAAAACTCGCCTGTCCTTTAACTTTTCAGGTTCACTTCTAAGAAATATAAGATTTACTGAGAAAGCCTTGTGAATAATACAAACTGTAGTACATACAACAGATGCATACATACACAAATACACACTTACACACACGCATATATATATATATATATATATATATATGGGAGAATATACAAAAAATAACAACAGACGAGGACAGGTGGTGTAAATAACAAAAGTATATATTAGTATGACGCTCGGGAATACGGAAAGTATTTGACGTTTCGAGCTACGCTCTTCAACAGAAAGAATACGGAGACAAGGAGAAAAACACGGAGAAAAAAAATTGAATAGTGTTCAGTCAACAGTCAATCATAATAATGGCCGATCATAACAATGGCTGACCGGAAGTTAGAAATTCTTATTTCAGGAGAGCTAAGAAAGGGGCAGATAACAAACGGTGATCGGGAACGAGGGGCTGTGTGTGGGAGGTAGACTGCTGGTGATCTTGACGTATGTAGTGTGAAAATGGGGGAAGGGAGAAAGGGAGAAAGTAGTTGGTCAGTTGTAGTGTGTGCATATATATATATATATATATATAGATATATAGATAGATAGATAGATAGATAGGTAGATAGATAAATAGATAGATAGATAGGTAGATAGATAAATAGATAGATAGATAGGTAGATAGATAAATAGATAGATAGATAGATAGATAGATAGATAGATAGGTAGATAGATAGATAGATAGGTAGATAGATAAATAGATAGATAGATAGATAGATAGTCGCAGGAGTCGCTGTGTGGTAAGTAGCTTGCTTACCAACCACATGGTTCTGGGTTCAGTCCCACCGCGTGGCACCTTGTGCAAGTGTCTTCTACTATAGCCTCGGGCCGACTAAAGCCTTGTGAATAGATTTGGTAGACGGAAACTGAAAGAAGCCCGTCGTATATATGTATATATATATATATATGTATGTGTGTGTATGTGTTTGTGTGTCTGTGTTTGTCCCCCCAACATTGCTTGACAACCGATGCTGGTGTGTTTACGTCCCCGTAACTTAGCGGTTCGGCAAAAAGAGACCAATAGAATAAGTACTTGGCTTACAAAGAATAAGTCCTGGGGTCGATTTGTTCGACTAAAGGTGGTGCTCCAGCATGGCCGCAGTCAAATCACTGAAACAAGTAACAGAGTAAAAGAGTATATATATACACGAAGGAGTGCTGAAAAGTTCCTGGCTTTAAGGGTATTGTGAAAGGCCTGGTTGGAGGCCCAACCGTCCAACTGCTGGAGCGCTGCAGTAAGTGTGTGAATCTGAGAGGGGAATATGTTGAATAAAATCATAACTGATTCCACTGAATTTTCTTTTATCCAAAGCCTGGTTTTTTTAGCACCCACCCTCATATATAAACACACACATATATGTGTGTGTATGTGTAAATATATATATATATATATATATATATATATATATATATATATATATATATATGTCATCATCATCATCATCGTTTAACGTCCGTTTTCCATGCTGGCATGGGTTGGACGCTTCGACTGGGATCTGGCAAGCCAGAAGGCTGCACCAGGCTCCAGTCTGATCTGGCAATGTTTTTTACAGCTTCATGCCCTTCCTAACGCCAACCACTCTGAAACCTGGCTTCACCAACTTGATTTCACAAACTTGGACTTGTAACTCTGGACTCACAAATTTTGTTTTCACCAAAATTGGCCTCACACAAAACCTGGCCTCACAAATTTGGTTTTTCAAAAAATATGGATTCCGAAAATCTGGATTTCACAAAATCTGGCCTCACAAATTCGGTTTCTGAACCTTGGCTTTCGAACCTTGTACCTAAACATAAATGAATCTAATGTCAAAGCAACCATTTAAACTAAAAGTTCATGACACAAAACGGCTGCCAGACTACATCAATAATTATAGTTAAAATTTTTTAAATAGTCAAACAAAAAATCTAGTTTGCTTTAAATTCACACAAAACTGCTTCATACAAGCATGCTGAGTTACCACTAGACAAAATTTACAGTTAGTTGTCGAACACAAAAACTTGGCAACGTGAAAAATTAATTCATACACCCTTTAGCTACTTTTGCAAATTTTAATGTTTATCTTAACAGATAATAGCTAGCAAAATTACTACACAACTTCCCACAAATGCCGGGTTCAAAATTCACATAGATATTATGATAACATAACTTAAGAGATTTTTGTACTCACCCAGATGTAACACAGAAATTATTTTAAAACTGAGAAGTAAAAAGTTCTGGCGAATTCCTGGAGCATAAAGTAATTCCATAAATGCCTAACACAAAGTACAAAGTGCATAAACTAAACAGGCAATCATAGTTTCCAGAATCCAATTGAACCTTGTCTCACAGGAAAAAAACTGTCACAAAAAACTGGGGTGCAATTATCTCTGCTTATAAAGGTTTGCTAAGGTCCAGCCAATTTGTTAAAGTTTCACAGTTTGGCTATTAACACCTGGCTTCCCCCATTTTGACAATGGACTTCCTCCTGACCTTACAGTGCAGCATGAAAAACTGTGTTTACCTATGTAACTTTAACATTATATGATAAAACGTTTTATAATTTCCTGACCCGATTGAAAAGCAGAAAAAAAAGAAATGCGTGTAATATGCAATACAGGCAGTAAACAAAAATAAAATAGAACAGAGTGGTGCATGTATGTATGTATGCATGTATGTATGTCTATGTATGTATGTATCTATGTATGCTTGTGTGTACATATATATGTATGTGTGTATGTATGTATGTATGTATGTATGCATGCAGTATGTATGTATGCATACAGTATGTATGTATGTATGTATGTATGCATGCATGTATGTATGCGTGTATGTATGTATGTATGTATGTATGTCTATGTATGTATGTATCTATGTATGCTTGTGTGTACATATATATGTATGTGTGTATGTATGTATGTATACATGCATATATGCATGTACGTATGTATAAATGTATGTGTGTATGTATGTATGTATGTATGTATGTATGTACGTGTGGAGCACAATGGCCCAGTGGTTAGGGCAGCAGACTCGCGGTCATAGGATCGCGGTTTCGATTCCCAGACCAGTCGTTGTGAGTGTTTATTGAGCGAAAACACCTAAAGCTCCATGAGGCTCCGGCAGGGGATGGTGGCGAACCCTGCTGTACTCTTTCACCACAACTTTCTCTCACTCTTTCTTCCTGTTTCTGTTGTGCCTGTAACTTCAAAGGGTCAGATAGATAGATAGATAGATAGATAGATAGATAGATAGATGGATAGACAGACAGACAGCTAGATAGATAGGTTTCTTTATTAGCCACACAGGGCTCAACACAGAGGGGACAAAATGCAAATGTAGAGTTTTTCTTTTCAAGGGGGTCGAAAACAAAGCAGAAAAAAAAAAAAAAGTGGGGACAACGATGGAAAAAGAACATCGCAAAACGTTTGGGGTATTTACAAAAAATATGAAATAATACAGAAAATTCCCAATAAATGGGGAGGTTATCCGTGGAAAGAAAAACCTACGGAAAAGACCACGGTAACCTCGGTCCTTAGTGTCACAATTTGTTAAATAAAATTTCTTTTATTTATGCAAGAAACGTAAGTAACTCTCTGTTTACAAAATTTTAAAACGTTTTATAGAATCATGGTCAAGGTGGCTTCGTCATTTATACGTGCCATTCTTGCTACATGTATCCATCTTTTTTCGAAACATTTGCTAGACAACACTTGCCTCTCTACTCTCACCTTCATTTTCAAGTGATACTTGAAAAAGTTGATGAGAGATTGACCAGAGAGGAAAGTGTTTGTCTCTAATCCTTTCAGACGCGTCCACCAGATGCATTCTTTCGCCATAGCCACAAGTACAATAAATACAGCTCTTCCTTCCCGTTTAAAGGAAGGAGGCGTGTCGATATTGACGATAGACTCGGTTGATAAACCGACTCGTCCCACACGTGACAGCAGTCGTTCGACATAAGCCCACAGCTCCGAAATGGTTGGACACTGCACGAGTGCGTGCAGAACGGTTTCGTCGCTCTGACCGCATCTCGGGCAGGTCGGCCCCGCATTTCGCGAGCCGTGTCTATAGAGCTTATCCCGAAAGGGTAGCGCTTCTTGGTAGCACTGCCAGGCCAGGGATCTCTGGAAGTTGTCCATAGGTCCCGGCCCGAAAGTCGTCCTGAACAGGCGGGTCAGATATTCCTCGTCGACGCCCAGGTTCGCCCCGAGATCGTCGTCGTACCTGCCCTCCACTAATCCCCTACAGAATGACTTCGTTGTGATGCAGCCGCTCAAGGTCGACCCGGGACGGCAAAGTTGTTGCAGAGCAACGCGACACTCACGGTGCCATTCGCCATTCCTCGGCCTCTTTTTGATCCACGACTGCAGCTCGGTCATGGAGACGAGCTGCGGGAAAGCGCGTCGCACAAACGGCGACCACACCTGCTCACCGTCGTCTACGTAGAGCCGGACATGTCGCAGTCTCAGCGCATGTCTGCGCATCATCAACCACGGCATGCCCAGCCCTCCTTTCAGCGGGTGTTGGCAACAAACGGATCGCCTCACCATCGGAACGCTTCCTTTCCACAAAAAGCCGAAAAGGATACGCTCCATTTCGGTCATGGCGCGATCGGGACAAGGCACGACGGTCAGGCGGTATTTGATGACGGACGCGATGTACGCGTTCGCCACCTCCGCCCGACCTTTTAGGGACAGCTTCCTCTCGGACCATTGCCGGCAGAGAGTGGCCACCCTACTCGTTATCTCGTCCCAGTTCTTCTCCGTTTGCAGGTCCGGACCGAACCAGACTCCGAGCAACTTGACCGGACCGTCTGTCCAGCGTCCCACTACTGAGGCACTGTCGGACGGTATGGGCTTGCTTCTCCAGGTGCCGAGCAGCAAACCCACCGACTTATCCCGGTTGATTTTCGCTCCCGTCACCGCTTCGTAGTCTTTCAGCGTCTCGCCGACAAGCTCGATGTGCTCGTGGCTAGACGCTATGAGGGTGACGTCGTCCGCGTATGCCGACACGCTCGTCCTGCACCCCAGTTCTTGCGGGATGCCCCTCAGCGTCGCCAGCTTCCGCAGTAGTGGCTCGAGAGTCAATACGTACAGGAGCGGCGACAAGGGGCATCCCTGACGGACCGAACGTGCAATGTCGAAGGGTCCCGATAGACGTCCATTGACGCGAACAACCGAACGGATGCCTGTGTACAAGGCAGCCATCCAGCCGCGGAAAACGGGACCGAAGCCGGCCGCTTCGAGGACGGCCTCCAAGTATCGATGGTCTACCCTATCGAAAGCTTTGGATTGATCCAAATTGATCAGGGCCCCACCAATGCCAGGTTCCTTAACTACCCTCTCTATGATGTAGCGCATCAGATGGAGGTTGTCATGGATGCTCCGGCCCGGCACGGCGCACGTCTGCTCCGTGCCGACCAGTTTCTCGATGACAAGCGCCAACCGCTTGGCTAACACCTTGGCCAAAATTTTCAAGTCTGCATTGAGCAGAGTGATGGGCCTAAAGTTATCTATGGCGTCCCCCTTGTTTGGATCTTTCTTCAGCAGCGTTACCGCTCCTCGGCTCACAAAACCGGGAATGCTCCCGTTCTGCTGCCAGTTGCAGTACACAGCCGCCAAGACGTCTCCAAACAAGTCTGGCATACAGTTGTAAAGCTCGTAGGGCAGACCATCCAAACCCGGAGATTTGTCCGTCGAGCAACCCGCCATCGCGTCCCTCACCTCCTCCGCCGTGATGACCCTGTAGTAACGCCGTGCGCATGCGTAGTCTCACGCATGCGTGGAATTCAACATCCAAGCGTTCCCGCTTCATTCTTTCTCTTTCTCGACTGGCCGGCGATTGAGCATGGACGTGTCTAGCCTTCTCTCCATCTTTCGAACTTACGCCAGACAGCTCACATCAACATTCCGACGTCTCAACAACCATGTTCTCACACCACAGAAGGCGTCTCAACAACCAAGATTAAAGCTGCATATTTTCCACCATGAATAAATATTGTTGAGTTGATAGTTTGGAGTTCTGCGTTCCGTTTATATTCTAATTTAATATAGGAAGGTAGGTGCACACCTAATGGTGTGTAACCAACATTCCTATAACCCCTTCGCAGCACTCCGCCTCTGTTGCCGAGAGTCGTGGCAAGCTGTGCAGGTAGGCACTAAAGTCCACCCTGCCTTCTCGCTCGCCACTCCTCCCGAACAGTCGGGCAAAATGCCGCTGAAACGCCTCGCACATCTTGCTCGGCTCGAGCAATTCGCGCCCCTGTTCGTCTACCAGAGACCGGATGGTGGCTCTGTTACCTCGCTGCGCCTCCGCCACCCGGGCCTCTCGTGCGGCTCCAACACTTTCATTCCTCAGAGCACGCATCCTTGCCCTGACAGCACACCCTTCGTGTTTAGCATTGTACAATTTCTTGCACAAATATTTTTGACATCCCCCTACCGAGTTGGGGTAGAAGGATTTTATTTTGTTGTGTAATGCTGGTGTTACATGATAAATTTTAATGTGTTTTGGCGGTGTTGTGCGTGGGTGGTTGTTTGTTTTGATGTCGTTATTTGTGATGTTTGTTTTAGAGTTGATGTAATTCATCAACTCTGTGTTTGTCGTGTCTATTGCTGTTAGCATTGTTTTTGGTGTGTTATCATTGGTGTTTGTCGTGTAGGAGTTGGGAGTGTTTTCGGGAGATGTGAATCTCCCTGCTTTGTTGTTCGTTTTTCTTTTTTTTGCTCCTCCTCCTTCCTTTTTGGGCTATTTTCCATTCCTCAGTACTTGGCTCGTCTTCAGATGAAAACTCTGAGGAATCGGAAGAAGGTAGGGGCATCTTGTATGCTTCTGTGTTTGCTTGTGTAAGTGGTTGTATTGTTGTTTTTGTTGTTGTTGGTTGTGGTGTAAGTGGTGTGGGGGAAGGGGTATCAATTTTTGTATTGTCTTTTCTTTTTTCGTCTTCTTTGTTTGTTAATTTTGTAGTTTTTGTTGTATTTTCTTTCGTTGATGTTGTTGATGTTGCTTTTATTGTTTTTGTGTGGATGGCGGTGTGGGCAGCAAGGCTTATTTTGTGTGTTTAGTTAGTTCTTGTTGTTGTTGTTGTGTTTTTCGGGCAGTCAGACACTCCTTTTTGAGGTGTGCCTCGCTGTCGCATAAGTAACAGCGAGGCCGCCTGCCCTCTACTACTATATGTAACTTTTGGTTTGTTGCCAAACGGATGTATGGTGGGATTTTTTGATTTCTTGTTCGTTTGTGTGGAACAAGATTTGTATGTTTTTTCCCCGTCCAATTGCTTTCTCCAACGTTTATTTTAAGTATGTTAATGTTGTCCATGTCGACACATATGGCCGATATCAACCATAGTGTGTCTATTGTTGGAGGTGCGTGCTTTATTGTTACCTTTGTTACCTTTTGGCCAAGGTAACTGGGTAACATTGTTATTTCAGGTGTGTGAAGAGTTAGCGTTCAATACCTCTTCGCCAACTCTTCATTTCGAAAAATCACCTGTACTTGTGCAAATCTATAATAAGTAATATAAGATTTTTTTATCCCAAATTGATCTCAAGCATCTATCGATCTTGTCTATACTGGCCTGTTCCGGCCTTCTGCTTTTTGTGTTTATTATTTTATAAATTATTGTTTTCCGACTTGTTTCCTCTAATACGTGTTGTGGCATGTTCAAATGTACTTCACCGCTTTCTTTGATAATCAACTTCCTCGTTTCTATAATTTCCTTTGTCGTGTAGGACACAACAGTTTCACTTTGCTTCAAAGCTTCAGCAAAGTTTTTGCTTTTGTTATTGTTGTTATTGTTGTTGCTGGTGCTGGCACTGGTATTGGTGGCAGATGTGGTATTTGTGCCAGTGGTGTTGTGGCTTTTTCCTTCCTCTCTTTCGCTTGCTGCTGGTGAAGAGAGCAAAGGTTGAGTTGAACTGTTGCTGCTGCTGCTGCTGTTGTTGTTGTTGTTGTCGTTGTTGTTGTTGTTGTCGTTGTTGTTGTTGGTGGTGGTAATGATGTCGTCACCAGAATTGGTGTTGACGTCAGATTCTTTGTAGACATCGTCCATGTTCTGTTTTGTAACCTTGGTTACAGTTTTGTTTTTTTGTTGGTGGTGGTGGTGGCGGTGTTAACACTTGAATTTGTGTGTGTAAATTCTTTTTTCTTTTTCTCCATTCTCTCGTTTAACTGTGAAGAAGGAAGACTAGGAAATTCTTTTTCGAACGAAACACTGCAAAATTCAGCGTTCGTTTCACGAAACTTTTCATGGCTACAAGACGCCATCGTCTCAAAATAAAAATGGCTAGAAAGCCGATATTGATTTTTAAATCCTGGAAATGTGCCACACAGGGCAGATTTCCGTTGCAAAAAACTTGCACCAGAGAGTCTATAAGTTGTTATACAACTTTCTATATAAAATAAACTTTACAAACAAACTTTTTAAAACATGAAAAAGGCAAAACTTACGGAGCCGACACGTCTACCGTCTGTCCATAGAGATAGATAGATAGATAGATAGATAGATAGATAGATAGATAGATAGATAGATAACTTTCTTTTATTAGCCACACAGGGCTGCACACAGAGGGGACAAATACAATTGTAGAGCTTTTCTTTTAAAAAAATGAATTAAATAAAAAAAAGTTTAAAAAATAAAAATAAAAATAAAAAAATAAAAATTAAAAAATCCGATCAAAAGGGATCGGTAGGGGCAAAAAAAGGGGGGGTATCGTATATCACAGAAAATGTCAATTGTGTAAAATGGGGGTAACATTAGGTTTATCCATGGAGAGAAAAGCCTACGGAAAAGACCATGGTAACCTCAGCAGGGAATAGACACATGAAAGCGAAATGCTCTCTCTCTCTCTTTTAAAAAAAATTTTTTTTCTCGATTTATAGGATCATGCTCAAAGAGGTATCGTCACTCGCACGCACCATCTTTGCTACATTCACCCACCTTTTTTAATGAAACTTTCACGAGACAAAAACTGTATCTCTATTCTCACCTTCCTTTTCAAGAGAGGTAAGTTTTCGTCTCTAATAGATTGATAGATAGATAGATAGATAGATAGATTGATAGATAGATAGATAGATAGATAGATAGATAGATAGATAGATAGATAGATAGATAGATAGATAGATAGATAGATAGATAGATTAAGAAAAGTAACAAACAAGTGAAGAACGAATATATAGTGCGTGTGTTGGCAAAAAAAATAATAAATAACCGCCCCGAAATACAATATCTATTTTAGTCTGTCTATCTATCTAACTCTATCTCTCTCTCTCTCTCTCTCTCTCTCTCTCTCTCTCTAACACTCTTTCTATCTCTATCTCTCTCTCTATCTCTCTCTCTCTCTCTCTCTCTCTCTATCTATCTATCTATCTGTCTGTCTCTATCTATCTGTTGCCTATCCTCTCTACATGTACTCGTATCCAGTGTTTGCTCAGTCTCTCGTTTCACTCACCATTCTCCTCCCTCTTCTCCCCTCTCCTGTCTCCTCCTTCCTCTCTCCACGTTCCCCCACTCTCTCTCTCTCTCACCCTTTCACCGCTCCCCTTCACACACCCACTCCCCTTCGCACCCTCACCGTTTCTTTCTTAACCCTCATTCGTGCGCTCCATACGCGCGCGCGCGCACACATATGATTTTACATATATCTAATACGTGTAAAACAATATCCTCTCTGTTTCGAACGGACGTTGGACTCTGAACACCACAAGAGGTAACA
>NC_142955.1:2325481-2335481 GCF_046866305.1 Octopus bimaculoides
TAGCTAGTGACAGTGGCTCTCCGAGTGACCGTGGGCATGTCCAGAAGGGCCACTATGAACAGTAGTGGCCCCAGAACAGTTCCCTGTGGAACACCGCTCAATATTTGTGTTTCCCTAGATAGTTCTCCATTGGCTGCAACTGTCTGACTTCTACCATTCAGGAAGTCATGCAGCCACTCTCCTAATTTACCAGCTATGCCAAGGTTTCGCAGCTTGTGACACATCAAGCCATGATCAACTTTGTCAAAGGCTTTTGCAAAGTCGAGATATATCACATCAACATTTGAATGGTCAAGTAGCTGCTTCAGGACCCAGTCATAATGCTGCAAGAGCTGCGTGAGGCAGCTTCTACCTGGACGGAAACCATGCTGGGTCTCATTCAGCATGTCATTTTCTTCTAGGAACGCAATCAATCTCCTTCTGACAATTCGTTCCATGACTTTGCTAATATGTGAAGTCAGAGAGATGGGCCTGTAGTTTCCAGCCTCTGCTCTGCTTCCACCTTTATGGATAGGACATATGGTGCCTTCCTTCAACTTTTTGGGAAGTTTATCATTTGCAAGGAAACTCTGGAAGAGTATCCGGAATGGTCCTGCTAGTTCTTGTTTACACGACTTTAAGAGGACAGCTGGGAAACCATCGGGGCCAGTTGCCGAATTTGAGCTCATTTCATTTATGGCAGCTATCACATCTTCCTCTTCAATGTCGATGTAGGTAATGGATGCAGTCTTTTTCTGCTGAGTGCTATTGTCAAAGAAATCAGCTGGGTTCTTTATCTGCATGTGACTCAGAGGAGAAGTGAAGACACTCTTGAATTGTGTACTGAGCACTTCACTTATCCATGTGGGATCTGCAGTCAGTGAGCCATTAGGCAGGAATAGGGGTCCTATCTAATACTGCACCGTATATAATATCATTCTTTATATATATATATATATGTAAGGACGACCGTGCGAACTCATAAAAGGAGAAAAGGTGACGAATGGAAAAACAGAGGACTCCCTTTATTTAAACGCGTCACACGGTCGAACACAAGATAAAATATATCTCAGATGATATACATGATGTTATGCTACGATAACATAGATGACCAGTAATGAAAGACCACAACCGTATTAGATGAATAACAGAGATATTTATTATGGCGTTAAAGATGTATGTCTGTGAGTGAGTGTGAATGCGACATATAAGAACATAATCAAAGACAGGCCGTCGTACAAAGAAGAGTATGTATGTGAGTGATACATGTACGTGTATGTGAGTTATTACAGCAGAGAATCTGACATAGAAAGGCTATACATACAACGCACAGAAGGTGGCAGGGGTCTTATACAGCTAGAAAACTATTATAAAATAACCACCATAGGACTGCAAAAATACCTACTCCAGAAGCAAGAGAAACTAATACAAATAGCCACAAAACACGAGCAAAACAAAAAACTGTTTTCAGTATTTAAGGAAGCTGACAAATACAAACAAGAAATCAATCTACCTAACAAATACGAAGAAGAAGAAGAAGAAACAACAAAAGCTATAAAACAAATGAAATCCAAACTAAAACTAGAACAGCAACGGACCATGATAAAACGATGGCAAGAAAAGCCCCTACATGGTAAATACTGGGCTAAACTAAATGCGAAAGAAATAGACAGAGAAAAATCCCAGCAATGGCTGAGAAGCTCAGGACTCAAAGCAGAGACTGAAGGATTTTTAATTGCTGCACAAGACCAAAGCCTCCGCACCAGAAATTACCAAAAACACATAATGAAAAGAAATATAACAAGTAACTGTAGAATATGTGGAGATCGACAAGAAACAATAAATCATATTATCTCTGGCTGCCCAGTCCTGGCTAAGAAGGAATATATTCACAGACACGACAGAGCTGGGACCTATATACACTGGAAGCTATGCCAACATTATGGAATAGCAACAGAAAAAAGATGGTATAAACACACGCCAGAAAAGGTCACAGAAAACGAGAAAGCAACCATACTCTGGGATATGCCAATACACACAGATAGAGAAATTAAGGCAAATAGACCAGATATAGTTGTCAAAGATCATGAAGAAAAAAAATGCTTTCTAATTGATGTATCAATACCAGCAGATGACAACGTTTCTCTAAAAGAAATGGAAAAACTTTCAAAATACAAAGACCTGGAAATAGAGATAACTCGAATGTGGAATCTAAAAACAGAAACAATTCCTATCATAGTAGGTGCCTTAGGTATAATAAAAAAATATTCAGACAAATACATAACAAAAACACCAGGACTTACAAATATATATAACATACAGAAAATTGCACTACTGGGTACTGCACACATTCTACGCAAAACACTTTCAATACAGTAAACATAAGAGCACCACAGCAAACCACAGCACATACCCAAGGCGCACAGAGCTGCGCTCGGTAGTGAAGTGAAAGCACGTTATAAAAATAAAACTACTGAATAATGATAATAATAATAATAATAATAATAATAATAATAATAATAATAATAACATCAAATACCTTAGGAATGAGAACCCAGGTTCGAAATTTCCCCAAGACACCTGACGAAGGCTGGAGGGTATATCAGGCGAAACGTTGTGTTAACAACAAACAAGATGAGGACGAATATCCGTCAAATGTAAATAATGTAAATAATTCCTCATCTCTTAAATATAGAACTGTACTAGTTGTGATGTCGTGGCATCGATGCCGGGCCGTGATTCTTGTTATATAGATGTTCGTCGTTTGGCAGAGCTTATCACTAGTTGTGTTTTGGCTTCGATGCCAGGACCTTGAGGACAGACGTTTATCACAGGCTGAAATTTCTTGTCTGTTTATTATCGTGGTGAAGCTAAGTCACCTAACAGAATCGAAGAGAGAGAGGTGCCGCGGTGGTTTGGTGTACATAGTAAGTCGTGTTGACGCTGGTGGTGTAGAGGCTGCTTGGTAGTAATCGTGTTGGTCATGACAATGATGCTGGATAGTAGTCGTAGACTCTTGTTGCTGATGTGGCGACGGCGGAGGTCATCGTGGCTGGACGAAGCTGCTGAAGTGGTCGCTGGCTGCTGCTGTTGTGTGGTACACGGAACAGTCTCTAAGAGAAACTGGACCGAGACAAATTTGCTGGGTATGAGTTAAAGCTATTTATAACAAACTATGGGCTCCCGATGGCTTCATAATTTTACTCTATCACGTGACCTTATTAGGGGCCGTGATTGGTCAGTTTGCGTTCTGGCGGGAAAGGTTCGAAGAAGTTGCCGATTCGAATAATGATCAGTCATGTGATGACAAGGTTAATATTTTCCGCTACGTTCGCGTTTGTTTATATTTAAATGAGAAGAATGGCGATAGCAGTTTTGTATCTAATGGCGATAGGTAGTTTTGTATGTAATGGCGATCGAGGTGTTAGTTTCACTACATATATATATATATATATATATATATAATATCATTCTATATATATATATATATATATATATATATATATATATATATATATATATATATAATATCATTCTATATATATATATATATATATATATATATATATATATATATATATAATATCATTATATATATATATATATATATATATATAAAGAATATTGTATATATATATATATATATATATATATATATAAAGAATGATATTATATATATATATATATATATATATAAAGAATATTATATATATATATATATATATATATATATATATATAAAGAATATTATATATATATATATATATATATATATATATATATAAAGAATATTATATATATATATATATATATATATATATATATATATAAAGAATATTATATATGTATATATATATATATAAAGAATATTATATATATATATATATATATATATATATATATATATATATATATATATATATATGAAGAATATTATATATAAACCAATAATAATATGAACAAAGTATAATACAATACATAGATAAACAAATGGAATTAAATACTACATACGTTAACAAAATTTAATTAAACACAACAAAACAAAACAAAAAAAAACACACACACACACACATGAACAAATAAATAAATAAAAACAAATACAAACGAACACGTATTAACAGAGTATATAGGTGATACAGACACTCCCCATACACACATGCACTTACAAAAGACACAGACACATTGAAAGACACGCATGCGTAGACACATACAATAGGAATACAAAATACAAAATGGCTGATATTTAGCAAGGTGAGACACACATAAGGAAGGAAACAAAGGACCACTGATGAGGTCACAGAAGTGTGACGAAAGAACTCTGGCCGAAATAAGATTAAGATTAATGTAATATAAAGCTGAAGCAAATTAACACCAAATATACAGTGCGTGTGTTTTTATTGGCTAAACTGGCAATATGACCATCCCCAAGTACAACAACATATATATATATATATATATATATCGTCAGTAAATCATAAATCCGAAAGAGAAGCTCACTTTAAGTTATAGAGCAGTAGCGGATTTAGAGAACGCTAGTTATTGCCGGTTCATATAGTTACCCAGCGTTTCACGTCCATAAAGCGCTTATCTTCACACACGTCTCGTCAGACCTATATGAATTTCGATCGGATCTATTGCAGCGATCGCATCTCTTTTTATTGTTAACTCTTCACATAACTACTTTGTTTAATGTATCTAAGACCGCTCCACCACTACCTTTGAATCAGATAAGCCATTATTCACGCACACATACACACATACACACCTTTCTAGACATGAACATACGCCCAATGAATCACGCATTTGCAAACGCAACTGGAGACAAATATGGGTGCGTCGTCTGCGCGCGCGAGTGTGTGCATAAGGGAATTTATGTGTATATGTTTCTAATATATAGATGCAAATGTACGTCATTTGATGCATTTAAATACTTAATCTAGCATTTTGTAACCAAGCCTTGTCCATTGTATATTGCTAAATTTGAAGCGACGTCAGGTTGTCGTCCACACGGACGAAACGTTATAATGAGAGACGTCTATTTACTTTTAGGACGTGCGCACACACACACATACTTGTATGTATGTATGTATGTATGTATGTGTGTGCGTGTGTAGCAAATGTAACTGTCTTACAGCGGGGTTACCAATTGTAACGGTTACATTTGGTGACCCCGACGTGATGACACCGTTACATCTATATGAGACAAGGTATAAATAATGGTCATTACATCGTTTTCCTTTATTTGAGTAAATTTGGCTTACAGTTGTTTCCAGTAGTCGTTATAAGCTCATCGCTGATAGATTTAATCAATCGGTCTATATAGCTGGTTAACCAGAAATTGCTCTGACGAAAGTAACATTAATTTTCTTAGGTTCTTCAATTTTTCTCAACTGATCAATTGACCAGTTGGGTAAACCTACTAACAGTAACGTACCTATAATGACTACAGGAAACAGCTGTAAGGCAAATTTATTCTGATCGAGGGGAAATATATAATGATAATTATTTATATCTTGTCTTGTATATCACTTTGTGTAAAAAGCAGTTTAACTGGAGCCCAACAACAGGTTTACAATATAGAATTGTGGTGAACCACAATTTCGGACCCTATCAATATTTGGAGTTCTTCACTAACCTAAACAATAGCTTGGTGTACCAGCAGAGAGCTTGCGAAGTATTTTGCCCGGATTGATAATTCCTTCGCTATGCAGGCATAACGTGGATTCGATCCTCGATCGCCAAATTTCACTTAAAAGTTCAACACCACTTTTCTCACTGTAAAACAATAGTTTTTCTGTAAGTGACAGCAGTTAACATTTGCCAGATGCCTTCTCTAAGCAGAATAATGTCTTTGCCACTTGACCCTTTTAACCTCTTCTAGACCACCAAAAGCTAGAATAGAGATAACAGACTGCCAACGATATTGAGTGAGAGAGCAGTGCATGCCATCAAAGTGACACTGGGGTAAAATATACAAAGCACATTATACCTCTCGACTTTTCTTTCTTCCTTATCGCATACCTTGTTGTCAGCTTGGCATGCTATATCTATGATCCAGCATAGTTTGTTTTCTCTCTCAATTAAGACTATGTCCGGCTTCCTATTCTCTATCTCATGGTCGCACTGAATCATAAAATCCCATAAGATCTTTGCATTTCTATTTTCGACGATGACTTCAGGTTTGTGGTCGTCAAATCCATACCTGTTGCAAGTTCGTCAAGTCCATACTTTTTTTTTTTTTGCTCTGTCAAGTCCATACTTGTTGCAAAGTGTCCAATGGACAAGCCTGGCTATATTGTCGTGGCGTCTCTTATATTCCTTCTAGACTAGTGGCGCACATTGGCTGGTAATATACCATACGGTTTCACCGTTTTGTCCACAGATTCTGCACTTATCACTTTCTGTTGTGTTGCCTTTTCTGTATTTTCTGTAGTTTGTTCTTAATGCTTGATCTTAGGCAGCACAGATTAGAGCCTCCGTTTCCAGTTTTAAATCACTTTTAGTTATCCACAGCCATCTTTTTTTCTCTGTCCGTCTTATCTGCAACATCCCTATGAAATTGACCATGCATTCTTTTCTTTACCCACCTATTTTCACTTTCATTCGTTTTTAATTCCTTGTATAGTGCTTTATCTTTGCAATCTTTCATCCTACACAAGCCTGATCTTCCTACTTCTAATAACACCGATAGAATAAGTACTTGGCTTACAAAGAATAAGTCCTGGGGTCGATTTGCTTGACTAAAGGTGGTGCTCCAGCATGGCCGCAGTCAAATGACTGAAACGTTATTGTGCCTCTTTTTGTAGTGCTTTTAGGCTACCTTGCTACACTTAGTCGCAATATTATTATTATTATTATTATTATTATTATTATTATTATTATTATTTCAAAATGTATTTTATTCTAATTAACAGCAACAACAACAATATCTTGTCACTAGGGACTGAAGAAGTGTGTGAAATACCCCTATAATAACTGAAAACAATGAGTTTTCCACCCAGTTATTCAATGGATGATGTACATAAGGGTGCACCACCTCCTGACTACCCTCCTACTGGTCCGCCACCTGCTGGCTACCCACCTGCTGGTCCGCCACCTACTGGCTACCCACCTGCTGGTCCACCACCTGCTGGCTACCCACCTGCCGGCTACCCACCTGCCAGCTACCCACCTGCCGGCTACCCACCTGCCGGCTACCCACCTGCCGGCTACCCACCTGCAGGGTATCCTCCACCGCAGCAGCAGCAGCAGCAGCAACAACAGGTATATTGTTTTCTATTAAGCATTCTTTCATCAGCTAAAACTCATGCAGACATTCCAACTCCTTATACCCTTAAGTCTAATAAAAACCTATAATTGGATGGCTTGGGCCCCCAGAAGGGGCCCAGATATAATCCAACTATTAACCTTTAACGACCAAGGGGAAATAACCCATTCATTTTTCTTTATTTTTCTCTTTTTCCCTCCATTTATCAGAGAAGTAATATTATTAGACTGACCGGTTGCCAGTGGTTACGTGTGCGGCAAAAATAAAATGAACTTTAGGGTGTGTAAATTACATAAGTAGATTATTTCTAGAATATTTGTAGATTTTTTTTTTTTTTGTTGAAAAAAAGATGTATAAGATGTAAACATTCGTACCGGAACATTATTTACGTTATTTACGCTATTTACATTCGACAGCTATTTGTCCTCATCTTGTTTGTTGTTAACACAACATTTCGCCTGATATACCCTCCAGCCTTCTTCAGGTGTCTTGGGGAAATTTCGAACCTGGGTTCTCATTCCTAAGGTATTTGATGTTATTATTATTATTATTATTATTATTATTATTATTATTATTATTATTATTATTATTATTATTGTTCAGTAGTTTTATTTTTATAACGTGCTTTCACTTCACTACCGAGCGCAGCTCTGTGTGCCTTGGGTATGTGCTGTGGTTTGCTGTGATGCTCTTAGAGTTCATGGGCATACGGACATATGGCGTAGTGGTTAAGAGCGCGGCTACTAACCCCGAGATTCCGAGTTCGATTCCAAGCAGTGACCTGAACTATATAATAATAATAATAATAATAATAATAATAATAATAATAATAATAATAATAATAATAATAACAACAACAACAACAACAACAACAACATCAAAAAATAACCTAGGAATGAGAACCCAGGTTCGAAATTTCTCCAAGACACCTGAAGAAGGCTGGAGGGTATATCAGGCGAAACGTTGTGTTAACAAGAAACAAGAGGAGGACAAATATCTGTCAAATGTAAATAATGTACATAATTCCTCATCTCTTAAATATAGAACTGTAGGATCTTTGGGGTTTGACGGGCAACATTTGTTTTCTTAACGAAACACTTTCAAACTTGGGACACTGGTAGAATGTGTCATATAAAACAACTTCTCTTAACCTTCTGAACAAAATTTTGTACATCGCAAGTTATTTCATGTTAAAGTTGTCGTATTTCTGTAATTTCAACCAATCACTGACGTCTATTCAGCTGAATACAGTTACTGCTGTTTTCTAAACAGTAGCTTTTGACCGGTAAGAAAAATGCTATTCCCCTGACATATTTCATCTGTTTTTTTGGTTTGTTTTCTTTTGAAGCAGACAAAATTACAGAAAAATGGTAATTTATACACAAATATTGGGATGGGTTAGGGTTGGGGTTAGGGTTAGGGTTATGGTTATGAGTTATAGGGTTAGAGTTAAGGTTATGGCAAAAATAATCATAACCCTAACCGTAATCCTAAAACTAACCCTAACTCTAAAACCCTAACCCTAACCCTAAAACCCTAAAGCTAAAACCAGTACAAACGCACGAACGATGTCACAAATAAGAGTAACACGGGTAGTTGTTGACAAACAACGGGACTAATTTTATTCAAGGGAAAAGATCCCATGACACCGTTACGGCATTAATTGTTTTCACCTCAATAGACGTCAGTGATTGGTTGAAATTACCGAAATACGACAATTTTTTACATAAAATAACTTCGAATACAAAATTTTTTAGGATCTATTTTAAAACGGGGGCCACAGTATTTTCTTAACGAAACACTTTGAAACTTGGAACATTGGTAGAATGTGTCATATAAAACATCTTTTTCTCTTAGTCTTCTTAAAAAAAAAAAGAAATCCCTAAGTTATTCCATGTTCAAGTTGTCGTATTTCTGTAATTTCAACCAATCACTGACATCCATTCAGCCGATATACATTAAGTGCCGACTACATAAACAAACGATTCTGAAACAATTCTATCGGTGATAAAATTATTATTTCCTTGTCAAAAAATGGCTGAAGCATATTGGCAGTAGCTAATAAACCTTTCTATTATAGGCTAACCCTAACCCTAACCATAGGGTTAGGGTTAGGGTTAGGGTAAAACAGCAAATTTAAAAAGAAAAAAGCAAATAAAACGAAGAAGAAAAAAAGAAAATGAAAAAAGCAAATAAAACGAAGCTATGGAGATTAAATACGCTTTACACCGCTTAATCAGCCAAAGGAGTAAATATAAACAACTGAATACTTGTCAGTGATTGGTTGAAATTATCGAAATAAGACAATTTTTCACATGAAATAAATTCGAATACAAAAATATTTTTCTGTTCTATAACACAAAATAGAAGAGTATACGAAGTTTGAAAGTCTTTAGGTACCAAAAACACTACGTAAAACATTAATGAAAACTGTGGCCCCCGTTTTAAAATAGATCCATTTTTTATCTGTTCTATACCACAAAATATACAAGTATTTGAAGTTTGAAAGTGTTTCGGTACCAAAAACACTACATAAAAAAATGTTGCCCGTCAAACCCCAACCTGTATCCGTACCAGCAGTTGACTCATTTGAATAATGGCTTAAATATAATGAACTTGATTTTTAATTACGCTGGACGGTATAATGCTTACTTATTCCGTATAAAGTTTAAGTTTATATTAGCAATAATTACGGAATCGTCCCTGCGATAGATTAAGTAAACAAAGAGGGAAATTTTCATTAGGATTCTATTT
>NC_142955.1:2640481-2742981 GCF_046866305.1 Octopus bimaculoides
AGCTGTCTTGACGGCCGTGTGGTTAACGACGCAGACCAGTTAACTGTCAACCTGTAGACAGCGAGCTCAATACTTGCTGGGATTTTAATTTTTTTTTTTTTTATTTTTGACACTTTAGAGACATCAGATCTTTGGGAATGAAATTTAAGAAATTGAGGAACTGATGTCTCTAAAGTGTCAAAACTAAAAAAAACTGATGTCGCTAAGGTGTCCAAAATTGTCAAATTTTTTTGTTTTTTATTGGTAATTTACTCTCAATTTGCTCCTTTTATTGCTATACTAAACGTTGTGTCCGAAAGGTATGAAAATTCAACATGATCCCACGCATGCCACACCAAAATAATTACCATGCCCCATGTTGGGAATCATAAGATTATAAGATTAGACAGTTTGACCGGAACTGGCAGGCCAGAGAGCTGCACCAGGTCCCAGTCTGATCTGGCCTGGTTTCTACAGCTGGATGCCACCAGCACTGGTGCCATTTACATGACTCTGCCAATGACTATGAATTCACTTGGTTTGATGAATCTTCTGAAGCACAGCATACTGCCAAATGTCTTGTTCACTTGTCATCAGCTCCATAAGTGTCTGTGTCCCCCACCGCACCACTTGACAACTGGTGATGGTTTGTTTACGTCCCTGTAACTTAGTGGTTTGGTGAAAGATCTGATAGAATAACTACCAGACTTTAAAAAAAAAATATATATATATATATATATATATATATACTGCCTGACTGGCCTTTGTAGGGTTTTCGAGCGAGATCGCTGCCAGTGCCCCTGGACTGGCTCTTGTGCGGGTGTCACATAAAAGACACCATTTCGAGCGTGGCCGTTTTCGTGCGGGTGACACGTAAAAGCACCCACTACACTCTTGGAGTGGTTGGCGTTAGGAAGGGCATCCAGCTGTAGAAACTCTGCCAAATCAGATTGGAGCCTGGTGTTGCCATCTGGTTTCACCAGTCCTCAGTCAAATCGTCCAACCCATGCTAGCATGGAAGGCGGACGTTAAACGATGATGATGATGATGATGATGATATAAGGGGGTCGATTCATTCGACTAAAAACTTATAACTTGGTGGTGCTCCAGCATGGCCGCAGTCAAATGACTGAAACAAGTAAAAAGACGAACAAAAACTTTGAAAATAAAGAAAAGAAATATATATAAAAAGAAGCAAAATATAGACAAACAACAGCCGATCAGTGTGTTTATAGGCTTTATTAACTATGAAGCTTTTTAAATATAACAATATTGGTTTGTAATCAAGTGATTGTAGTCTACATATCTCATAAAACATATGCATACGCTTGTACTCTGAGCAGTTTAGATTAAAGAATAAAAATACCGTGAGTCGGAGTCAGAGTCAGTATACCAACTCCAACTCCAGCTACCCCTTAATCGTTTCAGACTCCGACTCCACAGTCCTGGTTTGAACACACATTTTCAGATGAAAATGCTTGCAAAACAAATTCAAAACCACATCTGAGCATGCTGTAAGGTCCACCAACAATGAACAGCAGCCATAGGCGTAGGAGTGGGTGTGTGGTAAGTAGCTTGCTTACCAACCACAAGGTTCCGGGTTCAGTTCGACTGCGTGGCACCTTGGGCAAGTGTCTTCTACTATAGCCTCGGGCCGACCAAAGCCTTGTGAGTGGATTTGGTAGACGGAAACTGAAAGAAGCCCATCGTATATATATATATATATACATATACATATATATATATATATATACATATATATATATATATACATATATATATATATATGCGAGTAAAAATAAATACAAAAAAGGTGGTTTTTTTGTATGATTGTGTATAGAGGAATATATTATTTTGTTTAAAAGAGTTCCAACACTGTCTGTTTTTTATGTTTTATTTATATTCCTGCAGAACTAATGTGGGGTATAGAATATGGAATATACAATATATAATATAATATACAATATAAAATAAAATAAAATAAAAATGGATGGCACCATGAAAGAAAGTATTGAATGTAGATGAAATATTGAGTGTTCAATATAAAGGATCAAATATATAAATATATAAAGGCGACTCGAGTTTCAGGGCTATTTCCCTTCGTCATGGCCGGTATGACAGACTTTAACAGCCAGTCTGTTAAAGTCTGTCATACCGGCCATGACGAAGGGAAATAGCCCTGAAACTCGAGTCGCCTTTATATATTTATATTTATATATTTGATCCTTTATATTGAACACTCAATATTTCATCTACATTCAATACTTTCTTTCATGGTGCCATCCATTTTTATTTTATTTTATTTTATATTGTATATTGTATATTATATATTGTATATTCCATATTCTATACCCCACATTAGTTCTGCAGGAATATAAATAAAACATAAAAAACAGACAGTGTTGGAACTCTTTTAAACAAAATAATATATATATATATATATACATATATATATATATATATACATACATATATATATATATATATATATACATACATATATATATATATATACATACATATATATATATATATATATATATATATATACATACATATATACATACATATATATATATATACATATATATATACATACATATATATATATATATATATACATACATATATATATATATATACATATATATATATATATATATATATATATATATATATATATATATACATACATATATATATATATATACATATATATATATATATATATATATATATATATATATATATATACATACATATATATATATATATACATATATATATATATATATATATATATATATATATATATATATATATATATATATATATATATACATACATATATATATATATATACATACATATATATATATATATATATATATATATATATATATATATATATATATATATATTTTTATTATAGTTTCAGCTTAGAGCTGCGGCCATGCTGATGCACCGCCGTGCATACAAAAATAAGAGGAGTGAGTGGACTCCTATATGCTAGAAATAGATGCCGAATCATCTACCCACGAAAAAAGAATATATGTTCTTAGTAAAAATTTAGCAACACAACAGACTGTAAAAGGGCAAGACAAATGAAAAAATACTATATATATATGTGTGTGTGTGTGTGTGTGTATGTTTGTATGTCTGTGTTTGTCTCCCAAACATCACTTGACAACCGATGCTGGTGTGTTTACGTCCCCGTAACTTAGCGGTTCGGCAAAAGGGACCAATAGAATAAGTACTAGGCTTACAAAAGAATAAGTCCTGGGGTCGATTTGCTCAACTATAAAGGTGGTGCTCCAGCATGGCCGCAGTCAAATGACTGAAACAAGTAAAAGAGTAAAAGAGAGTATAAAAGGGTCTAAGAACGAGAGGCTTAGTCTTTGCCATCACTAAAACCCAAATGTATGTCCCAATTCTTGGTGGAGGTTAAAATGTTAGTCATGTCAAGAATGGCCTAAAACAGTTACACTTCTTTATAAGTAAGTATGTTTAATAAAGTTAGGATCTTCAGTGAATGATTTACAACAGATATCAGTGATATGGCTTCGTGTTTGTGTTTAAATACTGCTTGCTGAGAATGATTTACCATAATATATCATAGTGGTTGCAGCTTATCTCCTGCATGAAAATATTTATGTTATGTTATTAGTTTGAGAGAATGTCTTATCACAGATGTCACAGTGAAAAGGATTTTCTCCTGTATGAATACGCTTGTGAGAAGTTAAGGCACTACTTTGTGAGAATGATTTACCACAGATATCACAGTGATATGGTTTCTCTCCTGTATGAACACGTTTGTGTCTAGTTAAGTTGCTACTTTGAGAGAAGGACTTACTACAGATATCGCAGTGAAAGGGCTTTTCTCCTGTACGAATACCTTGTTGAAAAGTCAATGGCACTACTTTTAAAGAACGACCTACCACAGATATCACAGTGATATGGCTTTTCCCCTGTATAAATATGCTTCTGACAAGCAATGCCACTACTTCCAGAAAATGATTTATCACAGAAACCATAGTGATATGACTTACTGTTACAAATACCACAGTGTTATGACCTACCAGCTTAGCTTCTATAAACACATTTGTGTCTAGTTAGGCTAGTACTTCGAGAGAATGATTTACTACAGGTATCACACCGAAAGGGCTTTTCACTTGTATGTATACGTTTGTGAGTAGTTAAAGTACCATTGACAGAGAATGACCTACCACAGATATCACAATGATATGGTTTCTCTCCTGTATGAATACGTATGTGTGTAGTCAAGTTATTACTTTGAGAGAATCGCTTGCCACAAACATCACAGTGAAAAGGCTTTTCTTGTGTATGAATACGCATGTGTTTAGTTAAATCATTACTTTGAGAGAACATCTTACCACAGGTACCACAGTGAAACAGCCCTTCTTCTGCATGAATACGTTTGTGAGAAGTTAAAGCAATAATTTTCAAGAACGACCTACCACAGATATCACAGTTATACAACTTCTCTCCTGTATGAATACGAGTGTGTCTATTTAAGCCATTACTTCCAGAAAATGATTTATCACAGATATCACAATGATATGGCTTCTCTCCTGTATGAATACGTTTGTGTCTAGTCAAGTCGCCACTCGCAGAAAATGATTTATCACAGATATCACAGTGAAATGGCTTCTCTCCTGTATGAATACGTTTGTGTTTAGTCAAGTTACATCTTTTAGAGAATGACATTTTACAGACATCACAGTCATGTGATAATTTTCCTCTCTCCTTTTCTCTATCTTTAGGAAAAGTCAAATCCTTTAGTTTCTTACTTTTTTCCATTATTTTTCTTCTCAAATATTTTTTATTCTTTTTTTTTGCTTTTATACTCTTTCGTTTACAAATATTTCGCCTGCTGTATTTTTATCCAATGTTACTTTTGTCCCAAAACACTTTAATAAATTTATCCAAGTAATTTGCAACCAGACTCATCTTGTAGGCACTCCAGCCAGTGATGTCCTGCTAATAACAGAGGAATTCTACCATAGATTTATAGAAACAATCTTCTATATCTGCTCTGTACAATATTTTCATTTTGGTCTTTAAAAGATGATAAATAATGAGAATGTATCTTCAGTTATTCCAATGTCATCTGATATTCTGAAATAATAAAGAAACAACAGTGTAAGATATAGAGGCTACTTAGAAAATACAGATTCAACAATTGAAAATTTAGAACATTTCAACAGAGATAAAGTTTTATGAATAAACATAACCTCAACAATTGAATGTTTGTCATTTATTAAGATTAGATGATCTGTGTCAGATGTATATAAATTAATTATACATATATGTGTGTGTGTATACATATATGTAAAGTTATATGACCTGTGTCAGATGTATATAGAGTGACCAGCTCTGCATCATATGTTACCCACCAATACAACTGCCACACCCAGAGATGACCAATCATGAAACCAGCAACACAGAGGAGGTATCCAGCGTTCCGAATATTACCACCATAGATGATGACCAAACAATCATCACTGACACCAATGGGATGACCAGCCCCGCACCATGTTATCACAGGCCACACCCACACTAACGCTGGCAGCATCATCGCAAAATGGTGTGACCAACAGCATCCCCAGGCCTGGAGCCTATCAGGAGTGCGAATATAGCCGCATCCCAAGTTTGTAAATATATCAGATCAGCAAATGCAGCTTTCAAACATTGCTTCCGCAACCACTAATCATCCTTCAGAGTCCCAGAAAGTCGTTTTGTCACATCCCTGGCCAGCCATGTGTGGGGGCCTCATGTGATATCAGGTAGAAAATAATAGAACATCCAGGCCCATATATTAATGAGAGTGACCGTTGCAAAATCTGCATTGCGGGCAGAACCAAATTTCTTTAGAACTATGCTAAACCTGGCACGTCAATTAGTCATAAAGAAATTTTCAATAAAAGTGTCCATTTCAAGTGATACCTACTGGAAAATAGGATCTCCCTATCTATTATGAGACTGTAAAGGTTTTTTATCCTCAGGTCCAGGGGAGATATCTTGTCCTCATTGTTTTTATACGATAGTTATTAAATCTCAATATCTGAGCATTTCCTCGTGTCTATGTGGTAGAATTTTTTTGGTCTGAATAGAGCCTGATGAGCTGTCCACAAGGTGGTGGCTTTCGTAGATACGAAATTTTTGGTAACTCTATGACCAGAATTTTAATTTTTGTTTATATAATTTCTGTTCTATTCTTCGGAGTGGGTTTCTTTTCTGATATATGTTTCATTGACTATATATATATATAGGCGCAGGAGTGGCTGTGTGGTAAGTAGCTTGCTTACCAACCACATGATTCCGGTTCAGTGCCACTGCGTGGCACCTTGGGCAAGTGTCTTCTACTATAGCCTCGGACCGACCAAAGCCTTGTGAATGGATTTGGTAGACGGAAACCGAAAGAAGCCTGTCGTATATATATATATGTGTGTGTGTTTCTGTTTGTCCTCAGAACATCGCTTGACAACCGATGCTGATGTGTTTACGTCCCCGTAACTTAGAGGTTCGGCGAAAAGAGACCGATAGAATAAGTACTAGGCTTACAAAGAATAAGTCCTGGGATCGATTTGCTCGACTAAAGGCGGTGCTCCAGCATGGCCACAGTCAAATGACTGAAACAAGTAAAAGAGTATAATTGTTTATCTACATTAACGAAACCTACGAGAAAACCAAGTGTGAATTACATTTTTGAAAGTTTGCCGGAGGAGACTCATTCGTAGATATTCCAGGAAACAAACATCCGATAAATTATAATAAAGCATTGTTTTCTCAACAGTTCTGAGATCCAGGTTTATTTTGAGGATATTTCTCCCACTAAAACACACAACAAACGAACGGAGAAACGATGGATCCTGTAGGAGGTTGCCTCCATAGCTAGAAATAGCAGCTAAATGTCGAACAAATGACAGGACATCTGAGACACAAAGTATTAAAAAATTAAATGCTTTCATTGTTTAATACTTACGGAAATGGTTTTATAAAGGATCGTGTTGTTATAAGTGCATCAGGTGGTAGAGAAATGTATTATAAATGTGTTTGGGAGTTAATTAAGAGAAATTCGGGCACCAGGTACGTGTCTCTAAGTTTAACGAATAGAAGTGATTTTAATGCGCATGCGTAACTCTTAGATGAATTGTTTGCCGTATCTAATGCTTCTTACCTCCCTTTATTTTTCATAATCATCATTATTAAATGAAGGGGATTGTTAATCTATAAAAGAATAATAATTGTTTCTACTATAGGATCAAGGCCGGAAATTTGGGACAGTGGGTAAGTCAATTACATCAACTCCAATACTCAACTGGTCCCTATTTAATCGACCCCGGAAGGATGAAAAGCAAAGTTGACCTCCGTGGAATTTGAACTCAGAACGTAGCCGCAAACGAACTACCGCTGTTATGTATTCTTTTGTTCGTGATGAGATAATAAACAACTCACTGAAGGCCTTGTTATGATTCTACGCGTTTATTTACTTTGACATGTTTACAAAACAGTGTCTGTAGCGGAGTGATACACACTGTGTGTATCTGCCTTAAACACAGTTCATACAGCTTAGTAGATGCGCTTAACAAAATAGTACTACTAGTGAAGATGTATTCATATATACGTATACCTACGCATATACATAGATAGGAACGTGTAACAGCTAAGCATTTCAGCCGGCGTGCTGACGATTCTTCTATCTCACCGCCTTAATAATAATCCTTTTAACTAATAGGCACAAGGCCTGGAATTGTAAGAGAGAGAGAGAGAGAGGTGGTGGTGGGGAGGCTAGTCGATTACATCGACCCCCAGTACACAACTGGCTCTTATTTCATCAACCCCGAAAGAATGAAAGGCAAAGTGAATCACAAATGTGGGGCAAATGGCCCACCGATGGGGGCGTGGAAACCAAAACGGGCATTTCTACAAGATGCGTTCCCTCTCGTAAACTTTGTTTCCTCATAACTTGCAGGAAAAGTATATTTTATAATAAAAGCTTCTCCAAATACGCTTCCGATGGTGAACATTCTGATGTACACCATGGAGGTTTTAAAGGACGCAATGTCTCGGCAACTAACAACTAATGCAGGTAGTTTGCTTCATGCTTTAATTTGTATTGTAACACAGATTCAGGTTAGAAAAATACAATTGACTGAAGTCGACAATATTCAATGCGTATAGGCAGAATCGTTAGCACACAGAGAAAATGCTTTGCTGCATTTCATCCGTCTTTAGATTCTGTGTTCAAATTTCGCTGAGGTCGACTTTGCCTTTCAGGGTCGATAAAATAAGTTCCAGTTAAACTTTGAGATCGATGTAATCGATTTGTCTCCTCCCTCGAAATTTATGGCTTTGCGTCAAGGGATTTAATGAGAGTTACTCTTCTTTACAACTTTACGCATGTGCAATGGGTGGTCTTGTGATGTTTTCATTTGTTTCTTTGCAGACGCCTGGACACCTTTGCAACAATATCTTTTTTTTTATAAAATGTTAGCGATCTTTTATTTCAAAAGCACGAATCAACCTGAATTGAAATTTGACAACAGTAATTGAAAAAAAAAAAAAACTTTGTTGGGAAACGCAAACAACAAAATATCCGAAATTTCCATATACCCGCAGCTGGTTCCCCCACACGGCACTCTCAGCTTTTGCGTCCATCTGTGACTCCTGCTTATTAATAAATATATATATAATACGTACGATGGTATGTTGAAAAGTTCTTGGTTTTGGGTAAAAACAAAAATATATATATATAGGAGCATTTGTAAATTATGGTTTTATTCGACATATTCCCCTCTCAGATTAACACACTTATTGCAGCAATCCTTCAGTTTTTCTAAGCCCTGTAAAAGAACTTGGAAGTTTGGGCCACCAGCCAAGCACTCTGCGGTACACTTAAAGCCAGGAACTCTAAGCATTCCCACATATGTTTTTCTGTCATCGTATATTCAAAACCTAAGAGCATTTCCTCGTTTGTTTGCTGTTTTTCAATATTCTATTGTTAAATTTGGGTTCTGGTTGAATCGTGCCAGAAAGAAGAGAATTTACCTATCCATTTATCTATTGTCTGTCTTTGTCCATTTGTCTATCGATCTCCCTTCGTTTCTATATCTGTCGATCTAGTTGTTTTTAATATTATTGAATTCTCGTTTAAGTCTCGTTCACAAACACGAGATTTATTTGCTGCGGAATTAGTATCTCGACAAATCAATATGGTGTAGAAATAAATGACAAATTTTTTTAGAAATCTTAAAATGTGAAATTTCTCCCGTTTGAATCTTTTCTTTCATCCAATACATCTCAGAAAATGATAAAATGTGAACCTTCTCCCGTTTCAATCTCTTCCTTTATCAAATACATCTCAGAAATTTTCTGTAAGTGTTTAAACATAACATTTATGTATTTATTATTCGTTGTCTCAATTATTTAATCCGAAAACAATTCTGGTTTTCCCCTCTTCAATGCCCGATTTTCTGGGTTTTTTTTTTTTTATATAGTAATCCTTCCATGGCCCTCTCACTTGTGGTGCGAATTTTAATCTGCAATTCATTTTTCATTCAAACCTTTTTTCTTTATAATGTTTTCGCTTGTCATAGAATTCGTAGCAACACAGAAGACAACCTGTTTGTGATCGTTCGTCTGCTCAGGCAGCACTGTCTTCTGGCTACAAAATCTCTGTGAAGCCGCTATAAGGTTGCTTCACCAGCTTGAGACAGCACCCAAATTTACCTCAAATTACTTCTTTCGATTTTTGAAAATATGTTATCGTCTACTCTGTAGTGTAACGCGTAATTTTACACATTATGGAGGTGTAGATGTCTGTAAATATGTCGATATTACACAAAGTTGTGGAATGTAATTTTAATAACAAAAATTCAAAACGAAATTTCAGTTGTTCAGATAAATTTTTATAACTACAGCTAATCGGTATAGGAATGTATAATAGTTAAGTTCTCCCTCTCAAATATCAATTGTTTAAGTAACTTCTGTAGCTGATGCTGTTTCTCTGTTATTTCAGGATATTGGATGACTTCGTTATTCAAGAATTATATATTACCTCGGATTTATCATCTTTCAAAGATTAACAGCACGTGATAAAGAACAGATATTCCAATCATTATCATCGTTTAACGTCCGCTTTCCATGCTGGCATGGGTTGTCCGATTTGATAGGAGTTGGCCGGGCAGAAAACTACACCAGACTTCTGTGTTTGTTTTGGCATGGTTCTTTACGGTTGGGTGTCCTTCCCAACACCAACCACCCTGCAGAAAAGATTTGAGTGCATTTTACGTGGTTTTGTATAAATGTAAAGTAGAATTACTTGAAAATATTTTCTCTTAACTGAAATTAATAGCAAAATGTCTTTTGTTTGGCTGACTGCAATGTGTACAAGATGATTTTGAGTTCTAGTTAAAATTGGATTACAGCAGAGTTTGGAGCAGCTGCAGATATTAAAAAAGATTACAGATGGATAGAAATATAGCGGAGAAAATATTTGTTTAGAATAAAATATAAAGATATACAGAAACGAGAACATATTGAAGTGAGAGACGGAAAATTGTTTAAAAAAAGAAAGAAACGTATATGATATGACATGGTGAAATGAAAATGACTGTGGATTGATTTTCCTGATGAAATGTCGAAAGATATTGGAAAAACAATATATCACTGTAATATTTGTAAAATGTCATTCTCTAAAAAAAGTCAATTCGCTCTTCACAAACTTATTCATGGAGAAGATAAGCCATATCAATGTGATATCTGTAGTAAATCGTTTTCCCAAACTTGTCACTTAATCCAACACAGACGCATTCATACAGGAGAAAAACCATATCACTGCGATGTCTGTGGTAAATCTTTCTCTATAAACCATCACTTAACAAAACACAGGCGTATTCACACAGGAGAGAAGCCATATCATTGTGATGTCTGCGGCAAGTCGTTCTCTCGGAATCATCATTTAAATGAGCACAAATTCATTCACACAGGAGAGAAGCCATATCACTGTGATATCTGTGGTAAATCATTCTCTAGAACTAGAAACCTAACGACTCACATACGTATTCACACAGGAGAGAAACTATACGAGTGCGACATCTGTGGTAAATCATTCACTTTGAAAAGTACTTTGACCATTCACATACGCATTCATACAGGAGAGAAGCCGTACCAGTGTGACATGTGTGGCATAGCATTCTCTGAAAGAAGCAGCTTAAGTGTTCACAAGCAAATTCATACAGGAGTTAAGCCATATCACTGTGATGTCTGTGATAAATCCTTCTCTCGGCATCATTACTTAGCTGAACACAAGCGCATTCATACAGGAGATAAGCCATACCACTGTGATATCTGTACTAAATCCTTTTCTACAAGTAGTAACTTGAGCAAACACAGACGTAGTCACACTGGAGAGAAACCATACAATTGTGACATCTGTGACAAATCGTTTTCCACGAGTAGTAGCTTAAGTAAACACATCCGCATCCATACAGGGGAGAAGCCCCATAGCTGTGATGTGTGTGGCAAATCCTTCTCTCAGAAAGGTCACTTAACTGGACACAAACGCATTCATGCAGGAGATAAACCATATCACTGTGATATCTGTGGTAAATCATTTTCTGACAGTCAGCATTTAATCAAACACAAACGCATTCATACAGACGATAAACCGTACCACTGTGATATCTGTGGTAAATCATTCTCTCGGAATCACACTTTAATTGAACACAAACAAACCCATACAGGAGAGAAGCCATATCGCTGTGATATCTGTAATAAAGCATTCTCTAGAAATTTCCATTTAACTGAACACAAATACATTCATACAGGAGAGAAGCCATATCACTGTGATGTCTGCAGTAAATCTTTTGTTCGAAAACGACAGTTGACTATACATGAGTGCATCCTTACAGAAGAATGAACATGTTAACATTATATAGCAATAAATGTATTTAAATGTAAAAGAAGATATGATGGTGTGTGTGAGAACAATTTCGTAACTACAACTCTCTCTACATTGGTGACATAACTAAATGATATTTTTAATAAAAAACTATTCTTTCAGAATTCTCAGATATATTCTTATTTAACATATTTCTAGAATAAAGAGAAGCTAGTATCAATTCATTTGGCACTGGTGGTAAATATGTATTCTGTCATAACATAATTGTACAGTTTAGTATAAAGTCATAACAAACAATATTTCATCTTACCATTATAGGATAAATATCTATGATATCTCATGAATATTCATGATCTTATTTACATTCTTGAATGTATCTCTTATATACAATGGTGTGAAGTAAAGTGTACCATCATGGTTCTGTTGTTGATAAGATTTATATATGAGGTGCATTCCAGAAGTTATCAGACTTTTTCAAGTGAGACATTTATTAATTTCCAGGAAGTAGAATATCTTAATCTCATTCAAAATGGGATCCTCCGATTTCGATGGAATTGTTGCAACACTCTGGGCCCCTTTGTGAAGACCCTATGGATGCCCCTGAAAGTGAAGGTGTCCAGGACCCTTGATAAGGCCCTCTTGCATCTTCTTTGGTTCGGAGAACAATCTAAAGTCACTGGGATCAAGGTCAGGTCTGTAGGGACAGTAAAGGATAGTCAAATAGTCCATTACTGGTATGAAACTGTGAACTCGTGTATGTACCACAAACGTACGTGGAAGATCTCTCTGGCCCTTTGCAATGAAAACCCATTATGGACTCCCTCACAACCTCCACAAGTTACTTTTTGCTGACCATCTGGCCTGAGGGAACCCAATAGATGTAGATGATGCCCCAGCTGTTGAAAAAAGGGGATCATCATGAACTCCCCAGTGGACTTGCTTTGCTTGGCCTTCGTGGGTCTAGGGGGAGCCAGAATGCTGCCATTTGGCACTCTGTCTCTTGGTCTCTAGATCATAACAGTAGATTCAGCTTTTGTCCCTGGTCACCAGAGACCCAAGTATTCTTGGACTGGAGTTAATGAGCTCGACCAGTTCCCTGCCATCACCAACATATCTCTCCTTCGTTCCTGATCATCCTGAGAAGAACTTTGTACACATTTTACAAATTATTCAGCTCTTCATAAATGATCCAATGTACTGCAAGGGCACCGTGTACATCCACCGGGTTCTCTTTAGCCTGATGGTCAACAAAGTGGTTTTGAGGGAGTCCATTAACAGTTTTCATTGCAAAAGGCCAGAGAGCTCTTTCACTCAGACGTGTGGAACCTACACCGGTCCACAATTCCATCCCGGTAACTACTTGACAGAGATGGGCATCAGAAGAGTCCCTCATTCACCCTATGGCCCCGAACTTGTTCCCTGTGACTTTTTGTTGTTCCTCAAGATAAAGGGATCTATGACAAGGCTATTAGACGTCTTTATTTTGGAGGGATTATCATAGAGCCTTCACAAACTGGCTAGAGCAACGAAGTCAGTGGATCCCAGTTCAAAGAAGATGGGAGTTTAGTACTTTGTTGAAATTAATAAATGTCTGAAAAATTCTGGAATATACCTTGTGTATGTATGTGTGTATATACATATATATATATATATATATATATATATATATATATTTAAGAGTTTAAGGATTGGAGAAAACACATGTTATAATTGCATACTTTATTCCTACATATGTTTCAAAGGATTACAACCTGTGTGATCCATAGGGATCTTTGATATTAAAATTGTAACCTTCTCATCAGGGAAAGCATGGAAGATCCCTATGGATCACACAGGTTGTAATCCTTTGAAACATATGTAGGAATAAAGTATGCAATTATAACATGCGTTTTCTCCAATCCTTAAACTCTTAAATATACTCAAATACCCAAAATTTCAAGGAGTTCCTGCCTTAAAAACAGGAGCTAACCACAGTTATTTTGTGTTCTTTGCTACATTGGTTTCTATTAACCCATTTATTCTACCAGAAGAATTTTTATTCATTAAAATAGAAGAAATACACATAATTATATATATATATATATATGTATATATATATATTGATAGAAAAGACAACAAAAGAAAGAAAGAGACCTTGATATTATGTAAATAGAGGAATTTATCTGTAAAAATATGTGACACTTATTCGGTAGCCATGATAAAACTCCGAGTTTCTGATGCCGGGGTGGGAACCCACACCAACATCTCTTCAGTTATCTGGCCAGATAACTGAAGAGATGTTGGTGTGGGTTCCCACCCCGGCATCAGAAACTCGGAGTTTTATCATGGCTACCGAATAAGTGTCACGTATTTTTACAGATATATATATATATATATATTAAGTTTGTTTCCAGGGAAACGTTTTGAATATGCAAATAAAGCTCCTATTCCACCATACTGGTCACAGTCCAATGATGCTGACTGGTGAACCAGTTTTTTTTTGGGGGGGGGGGGGGTGCATTGAGCTGCACCAATAAAATGTAGGATAAATATAATAATAAAAAATTTGGGGATGGAACTTATAAATATTTTAATGCATAGCTACATGAGTTTCCTATTCCTGGGATGATTATAGTGTAGTCCATGGTATCCATGGCCATCCAGTTGACCATCTTCATGGATTCATTTCTTCAGGTGATATAACATTAATGGATGTTTAACCGAGGGTTGTTTATCCATTTTGAACAGTGAGGAGGTTGGTTATGTGGGGTGGAGGGGAAGGTGATGGAAAGCGAGGCAGGAATGGTAGTTATCTGGGGACAGGGGTGTCTGTGGTGATGGTGGACTTGTGTTGTTATTCGGTCTGCACATAAATATATATGAAGGGTGAATGAAAAGTCTTGAACTTCAAAAAAAATAAAACAAGACTTCAAGGCTGAAAACTTTTCATCCACCCCTCATATGTGAAGGCATGTGGTCTAGTGGTTAGGGTGTTGCACTGATGATCACTAGACCGTGGGTTCGATTCCCTGACGGCGGCACGTTGTGTTCTTGAGCAATACACTTTATTTCACATTGCTCCAGTCCTCCTCTGATCAGCTTGCCTAACCAGTGAGGTGGTATCATTTGAAGGTTAAAAACAATGCAAAAACGCCATTGTGACCAGCGATGTGTAACCATCTGATAGCCTGGTCAGTCACATGATATGTGTGTGTTGGTATGATGTTAAGCTGCATCTGGTGGTGAGGTTCCAGTTCTGGAGTTGTTGGGTGCATGGAATCATCCCTTAATTCCCATTATTCCCAGGTCAGTTCTGACCCGGAATTGTAGAACCTGTCAGGGTCCCATCCATGGGTTAAATTGACAAAGCTGCGTGGAAGGCAGATCTCCCAGGAGAAAGATTCTCTGATATAAAACCCACAGTCAAAATGGTTCCCACTCATCACTGGAACCTAGAATGGCAGCCGAGAGAGTGGCAAAGTGTTGTCCAAGCGTGTAAGGATTTCAGGATTAAATCCAAGGATGTTTCACTCTCATTTAATTTCTTGATCCGTTTTGCATTTCATACAGTCTTTTGGGGATGGATTTCCCAGGAGTAGAGGAGGCTTCTGTTATTTTTGACAAAGCTGTGTGGAAAGCAGCTCTCCTAGGAGACAGATTCTCTAACATAAAACTTGCAGTCAAAATGGTTGCCAGTCATCTTGCAATATTTGTTAGAGGAACCTTACAATAGAGACAGACTGGTAAAAGGGTTGTAAAAGTGTGTGAGTGTTGTCACTTAAATCCAAGGATGTCTCACTCTCATTTAATTTCTTGATCTGTTTTGCATTTCATAAAGTCTTTTAGGGATGGATTTCCCCGAGTGCAAGAGAGATTCCTTTTGTTTTTGACAAAGCCATGGGGAAGGCAGCTCTTCTAGGAGAATGATACTCAGACACAGAACATCTGCGCTGGTGGAACGTAATAAGCAAATATGTGACGTGACTTCCGCTGGAAAATAGGGACAGATGTAATGCATCAAAGCTACCTGAGGCTACCTGCAAAATAAACGTCTTCTCTGCCGAGATCCAAACTCAGTCATGTGCACCACCTCACTGGAGAATAGGGGGGGAAAGTTCCACTTTATAAAGCTGATGGTAGGCTCCATAGAACTTACAGTTCCCAGACATCTTGCAATGTTCATCACAGGAATCTACAATGAAGTCCGGGACAACAGCAAAAGCTTTTGTCATTTAAATCCAATGACACATGGATGTCTCGCTATTATTGTGTATATGTGTTTGTATATATCTTTTATCTGTTTCAGTCATTGGACGGCAGCCATGCTGGGGCAACTCTATGAGTTTCAAAATCCTGAAATCAGCCTTCACCACTTCATTCTATGAGTAAATTTGGGAGACAGAAAATGTATGGAAGCCTGCTCTGTGTGTGTATATGTGTATATATATATATATAATATCTTTTACTTGTTTCAGTCATTTAAACTACAGCCATTCTGAGAAGGTGGGCACCACCTTGAAGAATTTTAGTTGAATAATTCAACCCCAGAACTTATATTTTAAGCCTGGTACCTATTTTATTGGTTGCTTTTGCTGATTTGCTAAGTTACAGGGTGAAACCAATACTAATTGTCAAGCAGTAGCAGAGCACAAAACAGCTACATGCATATATACAGTCACTGGTTTTGCAACAAACAAAAATCTAAAATCTCTCCAAGAGATCAATGCAGTTGTTCTACTGACAAGTAATAATCATTATCCATCATCTCTAGCAGACCAGGTGTCCAGTACTGAGGAACCAGGACTGGTCTACTGGTTCCATGTTCAGTCCTACTGCATGACACCTTGGGCAAGTGTATTCCACTATAGCCTCGGGCCTACCAAAGTGTTGTGAGTGGATTTGGTAGACAGAAATTCAAAGAAGCCCATCATATATATATATATATATATACTCACTACCTCATGATTGTAAGCCTGACACTCTGACCACTGAGCCATGTGCCTTGGAGGGGAAATTTCTTGGTGTAATTCCATGGTCTTTCATGACCAAAGGGCATCTTTACCCTATGTATATATAATGGTGTGGAGAGGAGGAGGCTGATATGCATGGGTGACTGCTGGTCTTCCATAAACCTTTCCAGGACTTGTGTCTTGGAGGGGAACTTTCTGGGTGCAATTCCATGACCAAAAGGGGCAGTCTTTACTGTTGTGTGTGTGTATGTACATACATATATACATATGATTAAGAAGTTTGATTCCAAATTACATGGCTTTGAGTACTGTCCCACTGTGGGGTACCCTAGACATCTGTCTTCTACTATAGCCCCAGGTTAACGAAAGCCTTGAGAGTGGACTTGATGGAAACCAAAAGGAGCCCTTCACACACACATACGGGGTGCTGAAAAGTTCATGGCTTTAAGGGTCTCATGAAAGACCCGGTTAGAGGCCCAACTTTCCAAGTTCTTTTTACAGGGCTTAGAAACACTGAAGGACCACTGCAATAATCTGATAAGGGAATACGTTGAACGAAATCCTAATTCACTGATCCCCTGTACAGTATTTTCTTTTACCCAAAGCCAGGAACTTTCCAGTATTCCCTTGTATAGCCCCAGGTCAACCAAAGCCTTGAGAGTGGACTTGATAGACAGAAATGAAAAGGAGCCCATCATACACATATATATATATATATATATATATATATATATATATACATATGTATATATATGTCTGTGTGTGTGTGTTTGTACCTCCTTATATTGACATCATGTGATAATAATAAATAAGTACAATATGATCTCTCAATCTCACATTTTCCTTCCCCGCCCCCATCATGTCCTTCTCTGTCTTTCTTTCCCTCTTCCTCTCTCAATCTTATTTCTCATTGTCTCTGCTTTTCTCTCTCTCTCTCTCATCTTTCTCATTCCCCATCTCTTTCTCTCTGTCATTCTGTTAGTTTTCTTTCCTATATTTCTCTCTCTCTCTCTCGGTGTGGCTCAGCTGACATGGAAGAAAGAGGCCTCAATGTGGTCACTCTACATGATAAAACAGACAGCCAAAATCTCAACTCATCTCTTTAATGTTTTATCCACATCCGTTTGCACAGCAATTTCAGGCGTGGGGTAAAAAAAAGAGACAAACAAAACCATTTTGTTAAGAAATATGGAATACTTTATTTTGCACAACCTGACGTTTGACACCGACATAGTTATTTATCTGTATGAATACTTGTGTGTGTAGTTAAGTGATGTCTTTGAGAGAATGATTTACCACAGATGTCACAGTGATATGGTTTCTCACCTGTATGAATTCGTTCATGAGAAGTCAATTCAACCTTCTGACAGAATGATTTGCCACACACAGAACACCAGTAGAGCTTTTCTCCCGTATGCCTGCGCTTATGGACAATCAAATTATTCTTTTGAGAGAATGACTTACCACAGATATCACAACAATATGGTTTCTCTCCTGTATGAATGCGTTGGTGACTAATTAAGTTATTTTTGCGAGAGAATGATTTATCACAGATGTCACAGTGATATGGTTTCTCGCCTGTATGGCTTCGTTTGTGGGTAGTTAAGTTATGGATTTGAGAAAAGGACTTCCCACAGATGTCACAGTCATATGGTTTCTCTCCTGTGTGAGTACGTCTGTGTATAGTTAGGACACCAATGTCAGAGAATGACTTACCACATGAATCGCACTGATATGGTTTTTCTCCAGTGTGAATACGTTCATGTCTTGTTAAGGTATTTCCACAGGAAAATGATTTACCACAGATTTCACAGTGATACGGCTTTTCTCCAGTATGAATGAGAATGTGTTTAGTCAAGTTGCTCGTTCCAGAAATCGATTTTCCACACACAGAACACTGGTACAACTTTTTCCCCGTGTGCATGCGTTTGTGCACAATTAAAGTGCTTCTTTGAGAGAATGATTTACCACAGATATCACAACAATATGGTTTCTCTCCTGTATGAATGCGTTGGTGATTAATTAAGTCACATTTGTGAGAGAATGATTTACCACAGATATCACAGTGATATGGTTTCTCTCCTGTATGAACATGGCTGTGTGAAGTGAGGTTACTCTTTTGAGAGAAGGATTTACCGCAGACATCACAGCGGAATGGTTTTTCTTCTGTGTGGATACGCTGGTGGTTAATAAGGTGACCTTTCTGATAGAACGACTTATCGCAAATATCGCAGTGGTACAGGTTTTCTCCACTGTGAATTCGTTGGTGAGTTGCTAAGTTAGCTTTGCGAGAGAATGAGTTACCACAAACACTACAGTGGTGTGGCTTCTTTCCAGCATGAACGCTGTTGTGTGCAGTGAGTTTACATTTTTGCGAAAATATCTTCTTACAGATATCACACTGGTAGATATCACCAGTTTCTTTCATCATAGCATCAGGAGAATCAACTTCATGGAAATCTGTTTGAAATTCATCCTTGTTTTCACACAATTCATTTTCCATAATTATTCCAGTCTCACCAAAATATACAGATGTTTCTCTTTTGCTTTTGTAGTTGATTCCAAACAAATACTTATCAATTCACTGTTAAATTTCCATTGACTGTGGTTTTTGTCCAATAAGTACATCCGTTAGAAATTCTTCAGTAATTTGTGATCCATACTGAATTAACAAGCAAAAATCACACTGGACAATGATTTTGATTGATTTGAGTGATTGACAAGAATGTTCCGGTTTATCTCAGTTCAGAAGAAATAGTTTAAGAGTGATTGTATCAGTTTTGTAGCAAAACGATTATTTCTGATGTAAAGAATTCTTTGATACCAATATCATTAAATAATCTGAAATAATAAACAAAAATATAAGATATAGAAGATACATAACACACACACACACACACAAATGTGCATGCATTATACTGAATACCAAATCTACTCACACGGCTTTGGTTGGCCTTGGGCTATAATAAAGTTATTAACCCAAGGTCAATCACAGTGAGACTGAACCCAGAACCATGTGGTTGCCAAGCATACATCTTAACCACATAGCTATACTTATGCATATATATATACATACACACACACACACACACATATATATATATATATATATATATATATATATATACATATAGGCATCTTAGTCAACTGTCTTCTACTATTGCCTGGGGCTGACCAGAGCCTTGTGAGTGGATTTGGTAGACAGAAACTGAAAGAAGTCCATCATCATCATTTAACGTCCATTTTCCATGCTGGTATGCTTTGGACGTTTCCACTGGGGTCTGGGAAGCCAGTAGGCTGCACCAGGCCCCAATCTGATCTGGCAGTGTTTCTACAGCTGGATGCCCTTCCTAATGCCAACTACTGCAAGAGTGTAGTGGGTGCTTTTTATGTGCCACCGGCACAGGGGCCAGAGGAGCTGGCATCGACCATGATCGGATGGTGCCTTTTATGTACCACCGGCATGGGGATCACAACTACATTTGATTCGATTTGATCCTTGTTTGTCTCCCCACCATCACTTGACAACTGATGTTAGTGTGTTTACATCTCTGTAACTTAGTGGCTTGGCAAAAGAGACTGATAAAATAAGTTCTAGGCGTAAAAATAATAAGTCCTGGGTCGATATGTTTGACTAAAAGTGGTGTTCCAGCATGGCTGCAGTCAAAAGACTGAAACAAGTAAAAGAATATATATATAAATATATTATAGGCGTAGGAGTGGCTGTGTGGTAAGTAGCTTGCTTACCAACCACATGGTTCCAGGTTCAGTCCCACTGCGTGGCACCTTGGACAAGTGTCTTCTACTATAGCCTTGGGCCGACCAAAGCCTTGTAAGTGGATTTGGTAGACGGAAACTGAAAGAAGCCCGTCGTATATGCGTGTATATATATATATATGTGTGTGTGTGTGTATGTTTGTATGTGTGTCCCCCCCAACATCGCTTGACAACCGATGCTGGTGTGTTTATGTCCCCGTAACTTAGCGGTTCGGCAAAATAGATCGATAGAATAAGTACTAGGCTTCTAAAGAATAAGTCCTGGGGTCGATTTGCTCGACTAAAGGCGGTGCTCCAGCATGGCCACAGTCAAAAGACTGAAACAAGTAAAAGAGTAAAAAAAGAGTATATAGTTAATAAAACAAACGAGGAAAAACAAGAAAAAAAAAACAACAACGTGAGGATGTGGTTCATGTTAAGTATTAGCAGCACTCAGGGAAGGAAAGAAAAGTAGACTGAGCAAAGCTCTTCGTCGGAAACAGGAGATGGAGGAAAGTCCAAGAGAAAGGAAGATGAAGGAAAAGAAAAAAAACTCACCAACAATCCACATGGGGTTACATTTTGAAGTCAACCTAGGTGGAATTCGAACTCAGAACGTAAATACCGCTAAGCATTTCACCTGGTGTGCTAACGATTCTGCCAGCTCGCCACCTTCAAAGAACAGAAATACTGCAACATCATCATCATCGTTTAATGTCCGCTTTCCATGCTAGCATGGGTTGGACGATTTGACTGAGGACTGGTGGAACCAGATGGCTACACCAGGCTCCAATCTGGTCTAACAGAGTTTCTACAGCTGGATGCCCTTCCTAACGCCAACCACTCCGAGAGTGTAGTGGGTGCTTTTACGTGCCACCGGCACGAAGGCCAGTCAGGCGGTACTGGCAACGGCCACGTTCAAAATGGTGTATTTTACGTGCCACCTGCACAGGAGCCAGTCCAGCGGCACTGGCAACGATCTCGCTCGAATGTCTTTACACGTGCCATCCGGCACAAGTGCCAGGAAGGCGATGCTGGGCACAGGTGCCATGCATGGAGAAACTTTAAACACATAAACACACTATACGATCATGTAATTAGTATGCGTGCGCGCAACGACCAGATGGTGTTGCGTACTAGTATCGAATGGTCGCCCTTCACCTTTCATCTTTTCAGGGGATCGATAAAATAAGTAGTTGTATACTGTCAACTTAACGTGACAGTCCCAATAAGGGAATCATACTACTGCTATTTAGCCCTAGGAAGCTGAACCGCTTACAAGTCGGCCTTGACACATTTCCTATGTCCTTATGTTTATGAGGGGGAGACAAGCACCTCCACCCGGGGTCGATGTAATCGTCTCATTCCCACCTCTCCTCCAAGCTGCCCTTGAGGCAAAAAACTTAAAATATTATTATTTTCACAGCTTTAATATAAAGTGGTGAGCTTGCAAAATCGTCAGCATGCCTAGTGGGTATTTTGTCCGTCTGTACGTCCTGAGTTCAAATTCTGCCGAGGTCGTGCTTGCCTTCCACCCCCTTCGGGGGTCGATAAATTAATTCCCAGTGGAGCCGATGTAATTGACTCGTCCCCCTTCACCAAACTTTCAGACCTTGTGTGTAGAGTAGAAAGGATTATCACAGCCTTAATGTAAATCTTTGTCAACTTACCGTTTTCATATGTAGTCAGCTCGATAAACAACAGGATAATATTGATTCATGTTGTATTCTACAATGAGTTATCAAATACAAACAACTTTGGTTTCTCTTCGTTTCTACTTCCAGATGGATCCCAGTCGGTTCTCAGTACCTTTTACACCTTTTCTGCTCAAGAGCTACAGAGATAAACCGGACAACAAAAATCATCAGTTATTTCCCCTGATTCTTGCAATCCTTCGAAACTTTCGTTTTTACACTTAGCCTTATTTTACCGTTTTTTTTTCTCCCGGTTTTGGATTTGTATTTTTAATGTGGTTTAGTATTATACAAGTGGAGGCGCAATGGCCCAGTAATTAGGGCAGCGGACCCACGGTTTCGATTCCCAGACCGGGCGTTTATTGAGCGAAAACACCTAAAGCCCCACGAGGCTCCGGCAGGGGATGGTGGCGAATCCTGCTGTACTCTTCCACCACAACTTTCTCTCACTCTTACTTCCTGTTTCTGTTGTACCTGTAATTCAAAGGGGCCAGCCTTGTCACACTCTCCGTCATGCTGAATCTCCCCGAAAACTACGTTAAGGGTTCACGTGTCTGTGGAGTGCTCAGCCACTTGCACGTTAATTTCACGAGCAGGCTGTTCCGTTGATCGGATCAACTGGAACCCTCGACGTCGTAAGCGACGGAGTGCCAACAACAACAACAGTATTATACAGTAATCCCTCGACTGACATGGGTTTTACGTTCCAAAACCTCTCACAGAAATAATTAAAATCTAAAAAATTATAAATACCTATCGGCTGCAGAAACCTGCGATATAATTTTACGCATATTAGCCAGAAAAATCTGCAACGTACTTGGTGTGCAAAAGGTGAACCTCGATATGGCGAAGGATTACTTGCATATGTATCATACATGGGCGAGGGTAAAGCGCGTGCACACCACCCATTTCTGGTGTTTTTTATTTTATTATTTTCCAATTCTTTTTCTTTTCTGATGTCTTTGTTTTTGAGTTTCTTGAGGACAATACCCGAATCACTGATGGCGGCTCCTGGGTGGATGTTGTTTACCTTGACTTTGCTAAAGCTTTTAATTCTGTGCCACACAAAAGACTTATGGTGAAACTCTCTGTGATGGGTGTAAGAGATGATCTCTAGAACTGGTTGAAGTCCTTCCTTATCGGCTGTAAAGAGGTTGTCACAGTTCTAGGACAGCACTCTTCACCCTATGAGATGACATCTGGTGTACCACAGGGATCTGTTCTAGGCCCCCTTTTATTTGTTGCATATATTAACGCCATAGATGCCAACTTAAAAGGACAGATCCTGTACACTATAGATCTTTATTGCAATCAGACCTGGACACGATCCAGTAATGGATCATGGACTGGCAACTCAAGCTGGCTGTGGACAAATATACCACCATGCATTTTGGGAGGAAAATCCCAGCATCTACTTACTCCCTCCACCAACACTAATCTCAAAAACTCTTCTTGTGAACATGACCTGGGCATTATTATCGACAGCGATTTGCGTTGGACAAAACACATTGCTAAAATTACCAAGAAGGTTGAGGGTGTCTTGGCATCACTTACCGAATCCTTTGTGAGCCGCTCTCCGGCTATCTATCTGAGGCTTTATATAGCTATGGTGCGGCCTCACCTGGAATTTGCGTCTCCAGTCTGGAACCCCCATCTTGCCCAGGATATTAATCGTCTGGAAACCGTTCAGTGACATGCAACCAAGAGAATACCCTCCATCAGGCATTTGCCATATTCTGAACACCTTACTTCCTTAGTGGTCTATTGGGTGGGGAAGAAAAGGAATTTTTCTAATTGAAGTAGTCAGTTTTTAATTGAAAAACCAGATGCTATTTTTAACTTTCTTCAGTAAAAATTAAAAATCCATTTCCAGGTTTTGTTTTTTATTATGTATTCATGAAAGAATGGTTGCATGAATGTGGTCAACTTTGAAATCCTAGACGTTTTTGAAAGTGATTTTTTAGTACACTATACACAGCAATCATATGTATATGTGTAAACACACACATGCATCTATATACTACATTTTCATATTTATGTACACTCCAATTAGATTGGAGCCTGGTGTTGCCATCTGGTTTCACCAGTCCTCAGTCAAATCGTCCAACCCATGCTAGCATGGAAAGCGGACGTTAAACAATGATGATGATGATGATACACACATATATTAGAACACATGATTTAAAAAAAAAATATAATTAAAGATTCATCTCTGAGAGACAAACATAGACACATATACATACACTTATATATATATATACTCAGTGTTGGTTATGAGTTTTGCTTAGGTTAACTGTGGTTGGTTCATCTTGATGTAGCTGTGTGTTGGTTATGCATGAACTGGTCTAGTCTGTGTGCCTGGAGTGACAGAAGATAAATGAATGACAAGAAGAACCAGGTAAATTCGATGTGACTTATTTATTACAACCCTTTATAAATATACATGGCAAATGTCTTACATATTTTGCAAGTTTTATCTAACTATATCTGCAACAGTGGAAGTTGTATCATAGTTGAAATTCTGTAGCATGTTCATGGCTTGGTTCTGTGTGTTGGGCAGCACTGGTTGTTGTGATATAATCTCTCTCCCCCTCCTCCTCTCTGCCCAAATATGTGGGGGACTGTTCCTTATATAATGACAGTTGCTCAGAAAGAGAATTTTTCTGCTTGGAATAAAAACAGTTGCTCAAACACCGATTGGCTAGTTAAGACCATTTGATCTTTGCAACAGATTTAGTCCAACCCTAATCACATGACCAATGTTGACAATCTCGAAATACACACATCATCATCACCTAATGTTTCCTGTCTATGCTGTCATGGATTGACAAACTGGAAGGCTCAACCAGACTCTCGGCTGATTTGGCAAGTTTTCTATGGCTGCATGCCCTTCACATGAACCATTCTGAGAGTGTAATGGGTGCCAGTTACGTGACACCACCAGGATTGCCATTTGCATGAAACCAGTACCAACTTCCTATATATATAAATGATGGGTTTCTTTCAGTTTCTCTCTAACAGACCCACTTACAAGGGTTTGTTTGGCCTAGGGTTATAGTAGAAAAGACTTGCCCAAGGCGCCATGCAGAGGGACTGAACCCAAAACCATGTGATTTGGATTTAAGCTTCTTACCACACAGCCACACAAATTGATTTTAACTAAATTCATGCAAAACAAATTCAAAATTTGGAGGAAATTGTCTTTATTCCAAAAGTATCCCACAGGTAAGTTACCTTAGACGTGGTGACATAAACTATAGAGTTGGGAGGCTGTTATCACACAGTTCTATCGCCATTCCTGTGTGAATACATTTATAATTAGAGAGAGTGTCCCTTATTTGTTTTCTGTTTTTGGCAAAGAAGGAACTTTGACAATTACAATCCCTGGATGAGTAGCTTGGTTATTTCCAAGCAGAATGCCTGCAATACTACCACCATTTTAGGAGGAGGTCAAAATGCTTATTCTTCTCATGAATTGTCACAGTGCATCTCTTTTCAAATTCACTCAAGCAGAACATTTTCCCTTGACAGTCTCACTTTTCCACTTTTCATCTTTTTTTAAGTGTATCATGGATTATTTTACTGATTACAGAATAAACTAAAACAGAGTCTTTGGTCAATTCATGTACATATTGTCAATTTAATTTATCATTTATGTATCATATCTATATGCACAATACATGCTCTAGCAGAAACCCCGCCTCTGGGCAGTTTTTCTGCTAGTCACAATAATTTGGTGTCTCTCCTGTATGAATACGTTTATGAGTAATTAGGTTACTACTGGCAGAGAAAGATTTGTTGCAGATATCACAGTGATATGGCTTCTCTCCTGTATGAATACGTTTGTGTACAATCAAGGAAGTACTTGCAGAAAACAATTTACCACAGACATCACAATGATATGGCCTCTCTCCAGTATGGAAACGTTTATGAGCAGCTAAGTTGCTACTTTGAGAGAATGATTTACCACAGATGTTACAAGAAAATGGTGTATCTCCTGTATGGATATGCTTGTGACTAGTTAAGGCACTACTCTGAAAAAATGATATACCACAGATATCACAGTGATATGGTTTCTCTCCTGTATGAGTACGTATATGAGTAATTAGGTTACTACTGATAGAGAAAGATTTGTTACAGACATTACAGTGATATGGTTTCTCCCCTGTATGAATACGTTTATGATTAGTTAAAGACGTGTTTGCAGAGAATGATTTACCACAGACGTCGCAGTGATATGGCTTCTCGCCTGTATGGAAACGTTTGTGAGAAGTTAAGCTGCCACTGCGAGAGAATGATTTACCACAGACATCACAATAATATGGTGTCTCTCCTGTATGAATAAGCTTGTGACTAGTTAAAGCACTACACTGAGTAAACGATAGACCACAGATATCACAGTGATATGGCTTCTCCCCTGTATGAAGACGTTTATGAGTAGTTAGGTTGCTACTGATAGAGAAAGATTTGTTACAGATGTCACATTGATATGGCTTCTCTCCTGTATGAATACGTTTATGATTAGTTAAAGCAGAGCTGCGAGGGAAAGATTTACCACAGATATTACAGGAATATGGTTTCTCCCCTGTATGAGTACATTTGTGAGAATTTAAAGCACTTTGGTCACAGAATGATCTACTACAGATGTTACACTGATATGGCCTCTCTCCTGTGCAAACATATTTGTGACGATTTAAATCACTTTGGTTAGACTTCTCTCCTGTGTGAGTACGTATATGAATAGTTAGGTTACTGCTGACAGAAAAAGATTTATCACAGCTATCACAGTGATATGGCTTCTCTCCTGTATGAATACGTTTATGTACAATCAAGGAAGTACTTGCAGAGAACAATTTACCACAGATATCACAGTGATATGGCTTCTCTCTGGTATGGAAACGTTTGTGAGAAGCTAAGTTGCCACTTCGAGAGAATGATTTACCACAGATATCACAATAATATGGTGTCTCTCCTGTATGAATATACTTGTGACTAGTTAAAGTACTACTCTGAGAAAATGATTTACCACAGATGTCACAGTGATATGGCTTCTCTCCTGTATGAATTAGTTTATGACGAGTTAAAGCACTGCTACATGGGAATGATTTTCCACAGATATTACAGGAATATGGCTTCTCCCCTGTGTGAATACGTTTGTGACGAGTTAAAGCACTTGGGTCAGAGAATGATTTACCACAGATGTCACAGTGATGTGGTTTCTCTCCTGTATGACTATGTTGGTGTGTAGTCAAGTTAATTTTTTGAGAGAATGATTTACCACAGATATCACAGTGAAATGGCTTCTCCCCTGTATGAATACGTTTGTGCATATTCAAGTAACCCTTTCGAGAGAAAGACTTTTTACAGACATCACAGTCATATGACAATTTTTGTTCCCCTTTTTCTTTATCTTCTGGAAAAGTCAGATCTTTTAGTTTCTCACTCTTTTCCATTAGTTTTCTAAAATCCCAATATATATATATTTTCTTCTTTTTGCTTCTGTAGTCTTTTGTTTACAAATATTTTGACTGCTGTATTTCTGTCCAGTGTTACCTTTGTCTAAAAACTCTGCAGTAAATTTATCCAAGTTTAATTTGCAACCAGACAGTGATGTCTAGAAAGTTTGCTAATAACAAATTTCAGAGTAAATATATCAGAGGAATTCTACCATAGACTTATAGAAACAATCTTATATATCTGCTCTGTACAATATTTTCAATTTGGTCTTTAAAAGATGATAAATAATGAGAATGTATCTTGTTATTCCAATGTCATCTGATATTCTGAAATAATAAAGAAACAACAGTGTAACATATAGAGGCTACTTAAAATATACAGAGTAAACATTTCCATAGAGGTAAATTCTAGAAATAAGCATTTACCTGAACAACAGAACTTTTCAATTTATTAAAAATAACAGCTAAATAGCCCTTAAATCACGTGTCAAAAATGGCAAGACTCCCCCCCCCCCAAAAAAAACACCCTTTAAAATTTATTTTTTCTTTCGACACAAACCCCCTTTTTCAACTATGGGGAATATGAATCTACGAAAAAATTGGCAAAAATCGACATTTCTAAATTACCACCTCTCCCACCCCCATTTCCTTCATTTTAAACTTTATTTCAGAATTTTTCTTTTTCAAAATATGCGGCAAAATACGGAGATTATGATTCGGACAAAAATTTCAAAACCTTTCTGTACTTACGGTTATGGTTTTAGGGTTAGTGTTGAGGAAAAAAGTCAAAATTGAAGAAGTTGGGGGGGGGGGGTCACCATGCCGATTTTTAACAATTTTCCGCAACCTCCGTATCCGAAAATAGGGAATTTTGGCCAAAAAAATTACAAAAATAAACAAACCTGGAAGAAAACCGGGGGGGGGGGGGGGGGCGGAAGTCTTTACCAAAAAATTGCGAACATTTTACGAAAATCCCCCAAAATAAAAGTTATGTGGGGTTAAAAGGCATGTTTAAAACGAATTCGGTACTATTCAAAAAGAGCGGTCCCGGTGCATGTACTCTCACACTCGCGCATCCGCTGTAGCGAGTCGTGACTAGTCGATCCTGCGACTACCTAGCGCGTGTGCTCGTCATGCGCAGAAATAGATGTGACACCAAAATACACCCTGGAAGAACGTAAAACGACGTTTTTAAGAGTAAGATGGAGAAGATTCAACAACAAAAAAAAAAAGTTATTTACTTTGTGTTTTATTTAATTTGTTTAGGATCGACTAGTCACGACTCGCTAGCGCGGATACGCGAGTGCGCGCACCGGGTCCACTCTTCTTGAATAGTACCCACTTTTTTTAACAGATTCCCTCGTAAACGTAATTTACGTCATCCGGAATATATTTGCAGCAAATTTCATGGAAGATTATGAGGAAATAAACTCTGAGACAGAATGGAAACATATCTGAAGTTGGTGGGTCTGGAACAATGAGATTTTAGGATCGATTACAAAAAGTACATCAGTTAACTAAAACACACAACAAACTAACGTGGAAACGATGGATCGTGTAGAAGGTAGCCTCCATAGCTAGAAATAGCAGCCAAATGTCGAACAAAACAAAGGACATCTGAGACAGAAAGTATTAAAAGATTAAATGCTTTCGTTGTATAATACTTACGGAATTGTTCTTATAATGGATAGTGTTGTTGTTAGAAGTGCGTCGGGTGGTGGAGAAATCTATTATAATTGTGTTTGGGAGTTAAGAAATGAACAAGACACGTTTGTCAAGATGTAATGAATGAAGGCGGAAGTGCGTTTAGTGCGCATGCGTATTAAATATTGGTTTCAAATTTTGGCACAAGGCCAGCAATTTCGGGGGGGAGTGGGGATAAGTCGATTACGTGGAAAAAAATACGCTTCAGATGGTGTAGAATAGAAGACACCATATGACAATATGGCCTGCCAGCCCCTGATTTTACACACACACTGACAAATATACCAACAGTATCTTTTCTTCATTCAAGAAATATAATGCAACATAGATGAATATTACAAAAGAAGAATTTTTATTAAAAATACAACAATGGTAGATATTGATGTGGTTACATAAAATATAACGTTAACAGGTTGTTATAACACACTGATATCTTCTTTCCTGATAGGATATATTTGTTGTTACATGCGACATTTTTAATTCCACAAATCACTTCAGACATTGATGCAGTTACTCTTCTGTATGAATGTGTTTGTGTCAGTGGTCTATTTAAGAGAAGCATTCACTACAGATATTACAGTAATGTGGTTTCTCTTCTGTGTGAAGGTTCGTGTATGTGCACTAGCATAGCTAGAGTGTGTGTCGCCCGGGTTTGCCACTCTCGGACCCCACAAAAAACATTGCCTACAGCAGAGCCCTCGAAAGTGGTGTCCCTTTAAAAGTGCCGCCTGGGGCTGGGGCAGACTGTATCTACCGCCCCCTCCCCCTAGCTACACTAGTGTACTTGTAGTTAAGTGATTTGTTTGAGAGAAACATTCACTACAGATTTTGCAGTGATGTGTTTTCTCATTTCTATGGTGTGTGTGTGGTTAAGTGATGTGGTTGACAGAATGATTTAAGTCTTTAGCATTTAAACTGGCCACATCTGGCCTGAATATTCTACCCATTTTATGTTCAGACCAGAAATCTGGGTTGCCATATGTCCCATACAAAGACATTCCAAAAAAAAAAATAAACAATCACATCATTAATATCTTCAAGCTAAAAGATAATGAACAACAACAGGAAACAGGAGTGGTTGTGTGGTAAGTAGCTTGCTTACCAACCACATGTTCCGGGTTCAGTCCCACTGTGTGGTACCTTGGGCAAGTGTCTTCTACTATAGCCTTGGGCCGACCAAAGCACTGTCAGTGGATTTGGTAGACGGAAACTGAAAGAAGCCCATCGTATATATGTATATATATATATATGTTTGTGTGTCCGTGTTTGTCACCCCAACATCGCTTGACAACCGATGCTGGTGTGTTTACATCCCCGTAACTTAGCGGTTCGGCAAAAGAGACCGATAGAATAAGTACCAGGCTTCCAAAGTATAAGTCCTAGGGTCGATTTGCTCGACTAAAGGTGGTGCTCCAGCATGGCCGCAGTCAAATGACTGAAACAAGTAGAAGAGTAACAGATTTAAAACAATGTGAATAAAAAAAAGCATTACATTCAACAAAGTAATCTCAGTGCTAACGAGCTAACCATACAGATGTCAGTGATAGAGTTTCTCCTCTGTATAAATATTTCTGTGTATCATCATTCAACATCCGTTTTCCATGAGTTGCAGGTTTGACAGGGGCTAGCTAGGCAGATTGCATCAGGCTTTACTGTCTGTTTTGGAAGGGTCTTCACGGTTGGATGCTCTTCCTAACATCAAGCACCCAACAAAGAGGACTGAGGGCTTTTCTTTGTGGTACCAGCTGTATAAAGATGTTTATGCATAGTTCAGGTACCTGCATCATAAAAACGTAAAGACCCCCCTTCGGTCATGAATGACCATGGGATTACACCAAGAAAGTTCCCCTCTATGAGGCACAAATCTGGGCAAGTTTCTTAATAGGAGACCAGCAGTCACCCACGTATACCAGCCTCTCCTATCCATGCCACTGACATTATCCAAAGGCTGATATAGCTTGGCACCAGTGACGTCACAACTCATTTCTACAGCAGAGTGAACTGGAGTAACGTAAAATAAAGTGTCTTGCTCAAGAACACAACACACAATCTGGTCTGGGGAATCAAACTCACTACTTCATGATTGTCAGCCGAATGCTCTAACCATTGAGCCATGCGCCTTCACACATCATAGTGATATTGTTACTCTCTTTCATGGATATATACATGTATAGTCAGGTTATCACTTTGAGAGAATGACTGGTCAGAGATACTACACTGGAGTTGCTTCTCTCCTGAATGAATATTTTTATGTGTAGTTAAGTTACCTTTATGAGAAAAAGATTTATTGCAGATATCACACTGATATGGTTTTTCTCCTGTATGAATCCGTTTGTGTGTAGTCAAGATACCATTCTGAGAGAATGATTTGCCACAGACATCACAGTGATATGGCTTCTCTCCTGTATGAATGGATTTGTGTCTAATTAAGTGGCTTCCTACAGAGAAAGATTTCCCACAGATATTGCACACATACGGTTTCTCACCTGTATGAATGTGTTTGTGTTCAGCAAGGCTATTTCTTTGAGAGAATGATTTACCACAGATATCACAGAGAAACGGTTTCTCTCCTGTATGAAGATGCTTGTGATTTATCAAGCTTTCTTTCTGAGAGAATGATTTACTACAGATATCACAAGGGTACGGCCTCTCACCTGTATGGATACGTTTGTGTGTAGCTAAGTTGCCACGTCCAGAAAATGATTTATCACAGATGTCACAGTGATATGGTTTCTCTCCTGTATGAATGCGTTTGTGAATGGTTAAGCCACCTGTCTCAGAAAATGACTTATCACAGACATCGCAGCTGTAGGGTTTCCTTCCTGTGTGAATTCTTTTGTGTATTGTTAAGCTACTTTTTTGTGAGAATGATTTACCACAGACATCGCAGTGATACGGTTTCTCTCCTGTGTGAATGTATCTGTGAATATTGAAGTTACCCTTCTGAGAGAATGATTTACCACAAATATCACAGTGATATGGTTTTTGTCCGGCATGAATCTGTCTGTGAATATTCAGATTACCTTTTTGAGAGAATGACTTTCTACAGATATCACAATGGTAAAATGAATTGCCTGAATCTTTTGACAATTCCCCAAGAAACTCATTCTTTTCAAACTGCGATTCACATTTTACACTGACTTCAGAGAATTCCTTCTCCATAACTTTTCTTCACTCTAACTGAAATATTCGGTTAATTTTCTTTAAGTTCTTATATTTTATTCCTCACAAATATTCATTCTGTTGTATTTCTTTATCAATTGTGATCTTTGTCAAAATCTGAAGGTCCTGCAAACTTCTTTGTAATCCAAGTTCAATCAGAATACAGATTCCAAACAGTGCAGCAGAGAAATTTTGTTAACAATCGTAGCCAAAAGAATTCACAGTAATTCTTACACAGATTTGTATAAACAAGGATTATAACTTCTCTGTATAACAGTTTCCTTTAATTTTGGTAAATGATAAATCCAAGGTTAAAATATTCTGGAATTCCTATGTCATCTGGCATTCTGAAACAACAGGGAAACAATAAAAAAAAACTAGAGAGGAGACAGAAAAAATAAATTTTGTGATTCAACAATGGAGTTTGCTCAGTATTTCTATAATGATAAACAATAGATAAATGCATGTGTGTGTGTTTGTCAATCACTACTGCTTGGCTACAAATTTTGGTGTGTTTACATTTCCATAACTTAGCGGTTCAGCAAACAGATTGATGAAATAAGAACCAGGTATAAAAAAAACAGAAACAAATATATAGTGGGGTCGATTTGCTTCCCAAAAATTCTTCAATGCATGCTAACGAAATATACATCTTATTCTTATGGAAGAAAATAAGGCGGCGTATTTTTCAGCATATTTTGGAAAAAAAAATTCTGAAAAAAGTGAAAAATGAAGGAAATGTGGGTGGGGGGAGGGGGTAATTTAGAAATATCGATTTTTGCCAATTTTTTTGCAGATTCGTATCCCCCGAAAATGGAGTTTTGTGTCGAAATAAAAAAAAAAAAAATTAAGGGTAGTTTTTGGTGGGGACGAGCGTAGCCTCGAAAACGTTTCTCAAACAATTTTATTAAAAATATATACACGTTTAATTAAGTCTGCGAAGCGGGAGGGTGAAATTAAGAAGTAAAAAAAAAAAATTTAATCCCCACTCCCACACTGACTTGTTTCAGTCACTAGACTGTGTCTATGTTGGGGCACACGTCGAAGTATTTTAGCAGAACAAATTGACTTTTTTTAACCTGGTACTTTGAATTGTGAAAAAAATTATGGGAAGACAAAATCGGAGGTGGGCAAACTTCTGTAGGTATTTCTCACTTAAGCATTTATTTGTTTCGATCATTCTAGAAAATTAAGTTATTTTTGCCCATTTCCATTTCGTTTCGGCCATTCAAGATAGATTATTATGTTAGTACGTTCTACGTTTCGTTTCGCTCATTCAGGATAGCCAGGATATTTTTGTACATTCCTCATTTTCGATTCGGTTATTCAAGGTAACCAAGCTATTTTCGTGCATTTCCCCATAATTACCGGTTTCATTTTATACCTCGCACACATTTCTTTTAGTCTTTTACTTGTTTCAATCATTTGACTGTGGCCATGCTGGAGCACCGCCTTTAGTCAAGCAAATCGAGGCACTATCATGCTATTAGCTGTCAGAAGTGAAGTATCTGCTAGTGAAGTATCTGTCTGTCTGCCTGCCTGCCTGCATGCCTGTTGCTGGTTTGAGTCGATTCTTTGGCTACTGACAGCTAATACCATGACTGGCCGGAGCGAGCTATATGTCTGTCTGTCTGTCTCTCTATCTATCTATTACTCGAAAGTTCGCGCGTCCGCGCTAGCTAGTCGTGAGTGGTCGATCCTATTATTTTTAAACTTCAAACTTCATTTGTTTTCTATTTTGATAAATTCTCTTTTTATATTTTAAATAATTTGCAATTTCAGGAAATATGTTTTTATATTAAATTTGTGTTTTCTACTCACGACTAGCTAGCGCGGACGCGCGAACTTTCGAGTAATAGATAGATAGATAGAGAGAGAGAGAGACAGACAGACATATAGCTCGCTCCGGCCAGTCATAGTATTAGCTGTCAGTAGCCAAAGAATCGACAGGCCAGCAACAGGCAGACAGGCAGATACTTCACTAGCAGTGAGCACTTTCACTTCTGACAGCTAATAGCATGATAGTGCCCAAATCGATCCCAGGACTTATTCTTTCTAAGCCTAGTACTTATTCTATCGATCGGTTTTGCCGAACCGCTAAGTTACGGGGACGTAAACACACCCGCATCGGTTGTCAAGCGATGTTGGGGGCACAAATACAGACACACAAACATATATATATGTATATACATATATACGACGGGCTTCTTTCAGTTTCCGTCTACCAAATCCACTCACAAGGCTTTAGTCGGCCAGAGGCTATAGTAGAAGACACTTGCCCAAGGTGCCACGCAGTGGGACTGAGCCCGGAACCATGTGGTTAAGCAAGCTACTTACCACACAGCCACTCCTGTCCCTAAAATCTCCATCTCCCATTATTCAATCTAGTTTTTAATTTCCAAACCCGAATGGTTGAATCCAAAGTAAATTTAGCTACCATTTCTTAGAGGGTCGGTCGGGCAACAACGTTGAGGGTTCCATCAGTGTCTCTAGCTGCTTTTAGCCCTGGGTCAGTTCAGCTCTGAACTGAGCCGATAATATTAAAGGCAACGTGTGTTCAAGGATGTTATAAATTCTATAACAGATCAATAAAAAAAGAACGTAACATTATATCGACGAACGAAGGAAAGATGATTGATTAAAAAGGAAATGAGTCCAACGGAACCTACCTCATGAAAAATCTGTATGCGTAGCGACAATTATCATCAAATACGACGTAAAGAAACTAAAGACACATTATGAATGACGTACAGCAGTAAATGGAATTACTGAAGTTTCATTGGTCAGTTCAGGTCATCTAATTAACCACTGAGGAAGGATGTGAGGAGGTCTTGAAAGCATATTTTTGGGAGGTCAAAGTGGTGGATGAGTCGGATAAAAATATCTTCATGGTTCTTCACGTCTCATACTCTCTTTTACTTGTTTCGGTCATTTGACTGCGGCCATGCTGGAGCACCGCCTTTAGTCGAGCAAATCGACCCCAGGACTTATTCTTTGGAAGCCTAGTACTTACTCTATCAGCTCTTATGCCTGACAGGTAAGTTACGAGGACGTAAACACACCAGCATCGGTTGTCAAGCGATGTTGGGGGGAGACAAACACACACACACACATATATATATATATATATATACATATGTACGACGGTCTTCTTTCAGTTTCCGTCTACCAAATCCACTCACAAGGGTTTGGTCGTCCCGAGGCTATCGTAGAAGACACTTGCCCAAGGTGCCACGCAGTGGGACTGAACCTGGAACCATGTGGTTGGTAGGCAAGCTACTTACCACACAGCCACTCCTGCGCGTTTTGACAACGTCAGCTTTGTTTATTATGTTTTCGAAGCCATTATAACGAAAAATCCAGGTCAATTCACCCGTTTCATTATGGATCGAATAGACTGTAGCCAAAATCTATCACGGCAGTATTTTTAGGACTCCAAAATAAGTTTAGCACCTTTTGTGTCTGAAAATAACGAGGTTTCTACCATTTGGTGAGCAATATACACAAAACCATGTGGCACCTACTTTTTTGCATCTTGGCGCTGGGTTACCTATTATGCAAAATAAACACATGTTTAGAGCACCAACGAAAGCGAAAGGGCACCACAGAAATGGTAAATGGCTTATGACACAACAATAATCACTTTGAACTTCATAAAATAATAATCGGGATGCCTTATCTCTACTAAGCTGATGTGTTACGTAAGAATTAATTTTAAGGATCTGATCAACGATTTAGCATTTAAAAAATGCATGAGAAACTTTGCGAATATAATAAAGTGGAAATATACAAAAATAAAATATTATTTTCCATCTTACTGGTTTGTTTCATTTTGAAAAATAAAATTTTATTTTATGGTTTATTGTTGTTTATATTTTGAATTTCATAAATATGGGGCACAAAAATCTCTGAAGTACTTAGGGCTTCTATGGATATTTATTGCTTTATTGCCCACAGAGAGCTAAACATAGAGGGGACAAACAAGGAGACACAATGGGATTAAGTCGATTACATCGACCGCAGTGAGTAACTGGTACTTATTTAAGCGACCTTGAAAGGATAAAAGGCAAAGTCGACCTCAGAACGTAACGGCAGACGAAATATCGCTAAGCGTTTTGACCGTCGTGCTAAAGCTTCTGCCAGCTCGCCACCTTGGGGCTTATAAGGATATTATTCCAGCCCTGGGTATAGACAAACAAGCACATTTATGGGTTTTAAGGGTTAAACTGCAATATACTTTGATTATCAGAAGATTAGCAATGTTGTTCGTGGCACAATATTTTTAAAATTATTTTTCACACAATAAGCACAGGACTGGCTGTACAGGAAAAAGCTTGCTTGCCATCTACAGGGTTCCACACCATTGTATATAAGAGATACATTCAAGAATGTAAATAAGATTATGAATATTCATGAGATATCATAGATATTTATCCTATAATGGTAAGATGAAATATTGTTTGTTATGACTTAAAGATTTATACTAAACTGTACAATTATGTTATGACAGAATATATATTTACCACCAGTGCCAAATGAATTGATACTAGCTTCTCTTTATTCTAGAAATATGTTAAATAAGAATATATCTGAGAATTCTGAAAGAATAGCTTTTTATTAAAAATATCATTTAGTTATGTCACCAATGTAGAGAGAGTTGTAGTTACGAAATTGTTCTCACACACACCATCATATCTTCTTTTACATTTAAATACATTTATTGCTATATAATGTTAACATGTTCATTCTTCTGTAAGGATGCACTCATGTATAGTCAACTGTCGTTTTCGAACAAAAGATTTACTGCAGACATCACAGTGATATGGCTTCTCTCCTGTATGAATGTATTTGTGTTCAGTTAAATGGAAGTTTCTAGAGAATGCTTTATTACAGATATCACAGCGATATGGCTTCTCTCCTGTATGGGTTTGTTTGTGTTCAATTAAAGTGTGATTCCGAGAGAATGATTTACCACAGATATCACAGTGGTACGGTTTATCGTCTGTATGAATGCGTTTGTGTTTGATTAAATGCTGACTGTCAGAAAATGATTTACCACAGATATCACAGTGATATGGTTTATCTCCTGCATGAATGCGTTTGTGTCCAGTTAAGTGACCTTTCTGAGAGAAGGATTTGCCACACACATCACAGCTATGGGGCTTCTCCCCTGTATGGATGCGGATGTGTTTACTTAAGCTACTACTCGTGGAAAACGATTTGTCACAGATGTCACAATTGTATGGTTTCTCTCCAGTGTGACTACGTCTGTGTTTGCTCAAGTTACTACTTGTAGAAAAGGATTTAGTACAGATATCACAGTGGTATGGCTTATCTCCTGTATGAATGCGCTTGTGTTCAGCTAAGTAATGATGCCGAGAGAAGGATTTATCACAGACATCACAGTGATATGGCTTAACTCCTGTATGAATTTGCTTGTGAACACTTAAGCTGCTTCTTTCAGAGAATGCTATGCCACACATGTCACACTGGTACGGCTTCTCTCCTGTATGAATGCGTATGTGAATGGTCAAAGTACTTTTCAAAGTGAATGATTTACCACAGATGTCGCACTCGTATAGTTTCTCTCCTGTGTGAATGCGTATGTGAGTCGTTAGGTTTCTAGTTCTAGAGAATGATTTACCACAGATATCACAGTGATATGGCTTCTCTCCTGTGTGAATGAATTTGTGCTCATTTAAATGATGATTCCGAGAGAACGACTTGCCGCAGACATCACAATGATATGGCTTCTCTCCTGTGTGAATACGCCTGTGTTTTGTTAAGTGATGTTTTATGGAGAAAGATTTACCACAGACATCGCAGTGATATGGTTTTTCTCCTGTATGAATGCGTCTGTGTTGGATTAAGTGACAAGTTTGAGAAAACGATTTACTACAGATATCACATTGATATGGCTTATCTTCTCCATGAATAAGTTTGTGAAGAGCGAATTGACTTTTTTTAGAGAATGACATTTTACAAATATTACAGTGATATATTGTTTTTCCAATATCTTTCGACATTTCATCAGGAAAATCAATCCACAGTCATTTCCAATTCACCATGTCATCATATACGTTTCTTTGTCTTTTTAAAATAATTTTTCTTCTCTCACTTCAATATATTCTCGTTTCTGTATATCTTTATAATTGATTCTAAACAAATATTTTCTCCGCTATATTTCTATCCATCTGTAATCTTTTTTAATATCTGCAGCTGCTCCAAACTCTGCTGTAATCCAATTTTAACTAGAACTCAAAATCATCTTGTACACATTGCAGTCAGCCAAACAAAAGACATTTTGCTATTAATTTCAGTTAAGAGAAAATATTTTCAAGTAATTCTACTTTACATTTATAAAAAAACCACGTAAAATGCACTCAAATCTTTTCTGCAGGGTGGTTGGTGTTGGAAAGGGCACCCAACCATAAAGAACCATGCCAAAACAAACACAGAAGTCTGGTGTAGTTTTCTGCCGGCCAGCTCCTATCAAATCGGACAACCCATGCCAGCATGGAAGGCGGACGTTAAACGATGATAATGATTGGAATATCTGTTCTTTATCACGTGCTGTTAATCTTTGAAAGATGATAAATCCGAGGTAATATATAATTCTTGAATAACGAAGTCATCCAATATCCTGAAATAACAGAAAAACAGCATCAGCTACAGAAGTTACTTAAACAATTCATATTTGAGAGTGAGAACTTAACTATTATACATTCCTATACGGATTTAGCTGTAGTTATAAAAATTTATCTGAACAACTGAAATTTCGTTTTGAATTTTTGTTATTAAAATTACATTTCACAACTTTATGTAATATCGACATATTTACAGACATCTACACCTCCATAATGTGTAAAATTACGCGTTACACTACAGAGTAGACGATAACATATTTTCAAAAATCGAAAGAGGTAAATTTGGGTGCTGTCTCAAGCTGGTGAAGCAACCTTATAGCAGCTTCACAGAGATTTTGTAGCCAGAAGACAGTGCTGCCTGAGCAGACGAACGATCACAAACAGGTTGTCTTCTGTGTTGCTACGAATTCTATGACAAGCGAAAACATTATAAAGATAAAAAGGTTTGAATGAAAAATGAATTGCAGATTAAAATTCGCATCACAAGTGAGAGGGCCATGGAAGGATTACTATGTAAAAAAAACCCTAGAAAATCGGGCATTGAAGAGGGAAAACCATAATTGTTTTCATATTAAATAATTGAGACAACGAATAATAAATACATAAATGTTATGTTTAAACACTTACAGAAAATTTCTGAGATGTATTTGATAAAGGAAGATATTGAAACGGGAGAAGGTTCACATTTTATCATTTTCTGAGATGTATTGGATAAAAGAAAGATTCAAACGGGAGAAATTTCACATTTTAAGATTTCTAAAAAATTTGTCATTTATTTCTACACCATATTGATTTGTCGAGATACTAATTCCGCAGCAAATAAATCTCGTGTTTGTGAACGAGACTTAAACGAGAATTCAAATATATATATATATATATATATATATATATATATATATATATATATATAAAAGCAGATGACAGATATAGAAACGAAGGGAGATCGATAGACAAATGGACAAAGACAGATGATCCTCCTTAGAATTTATATTAAATTTCATAATAATAAACACAATGTTGTCTTTACCGACAATAACGTAGAAAAACACCTCTGTCACCGATAACAAAAGTAGAAAAAATATTTTATCCTTTAACGGGCAAATTTCAGAACAATTTTCGGGCCCCTAGGGCGAAAAAACCGTCTTAACGACAAGAGTTCGATTCGCACAGGAATCACAAAGCACAAACAGTATAACAATTAACAAAAATCCACCGACAAGAAAATAAGACTCACACAAAACAAAGATTTCAGTAGCACGATTCGGCCTTGTTATACATAGCCCTTCCATAAACAACCAAACTCAAGACACTAGTACGGAGTAGAGGTTGTTATAGATAAAGACAGAGAGAGAGAGAGAGAAAATCACAGATAGATAGATAGAAAAATAGGTAGTGAGAGAGAGACAAGCAGAAAGAGACATACACAAACACACACGCACACCAGACATCATTCGTCTTTACCCCTTCATGTCATACGTTTGTATGTGTATACATATGTAATACATCTCTCCCCTTTCTCTATTCATACACACACACATCATCATCGTTTAACGTCCGCCTTCCATGCTAGCATGGGTTGGACGATTTGACTGAGGACTGGTGAAACCGGATGGCTACACCAGGCTCCAATCTGATTTGGCAGAGTTTCTACAGCTGGATGCCCTTCCTGTGTGGCACCTTGCGCAAATGACTTCTACTATAGCCTCAGGCCAACCAAAGCCTTGTAAGTAGATTTGGTAGACGGAAACTGATAGAAGCCCATTGTATATATATGTATGTGTGTGTATATGTCCCCCATAGCTTAGCAGTTTAGTAAAAGAGACTGATACAATAAGTAGTAGGCTTACAAAGAATAAATCCTGGGGTCGATTTACTTGATTAAAGGTGGTGCTCCAGCATGGTCGTGGTCAATCAGCCAATGAGTAAGAACTTTAAATGTTATCAAAATTCATTAGAAATAATAAAGAAATTTTCCTGAAATAACATACAACCTTCTCATAAATACACACACACACACACATATATATATAGATATGCTTATTTCTTATATATGTATGCATATATATATGTTTCTATCTACCAAATCCACTCACAAAGCTTTGGTTATAGTAGATGACACTTGCTTAAGGTACCACACAGTGGGATTGAACCTGGAATCATGTGGTTGGGAAGCAAGCTTGTTATCACAAAGACACTCCTGTTGTTATTTTGGATTTCATTTTCACTTACCCCCTCTTAAGATCTCAATATATTTTGAAGTAATTCCAGATGCTTGCAACTGATAAAGCATTCATTTACATTTTCTCAACAACTCAAGTGTTTTAAACAAACAGGAAACAACTTCTATCTCATTCCAGGGTGAAAAACTAGAGGTAGTCGATAGCTTCCGCTATCTGGGCGACCAAGTTAGTAGTGGGGGTGGGTGCGCTGAAAGTGTAGCTGCTAGAATAAGAATAGCCTGGGCAAAGTTTAGAGAGCTCTTACCCCTGCTGGCGACAAAGGGACTCTCACTCAGAGTAAAAGGCAGACTGTATGACGCATGCGTACGAACAGCCATGCTACATGGGCTGTAACTGCTGAGGACATACGTAAGCTCGCAAGGAATGAAGCCAGTATTCTCCGTTGGATGTGTAATGTCAATGTGAATACCCGTCAGAGTGTAAGTATCTTGAGAGAAAAGCTGAACATTAGAAGCATCAGTTGTGGTGTGCAAGAGAGACGATTGCGCTGGTATGGACATGTGGTGAGAATGGATGAGGATAGCTGCATGAAAAAGTGCCACACTCTAACAGTTGAGGGAACCCGTGGAAGAGGTAGGCCCAGGAAGACCTGGGCTGAGGTGGTGAGGCAAGACCTTCGTACATTGGGCCTCACCGAGGCGATGACTACTGACCGAGACCTTTGGAAATGTGCTGTGCGTGAGAAGACCCAGCAAGCCAAGTAAGATCATTGCCAGTGCCCCTGGACTGGTTCTTGTGCAGGTGGCACATGAGATGCACCATTTTGAGCGTGGCCGTTGCCAGTACCGCCTGACTGGCTCCCGTAGGATTTTCGAGCAAGATCGTTGCCAGTGCCCCTGGACTGGCTTGTGCGGGTGGCACATAAAAGACACCATTTCGAGTGTGGCCGTTTTCGTGCGGGTGACACGTAAAAGCACCCACTACACTCTCTGAGTGGTTGGCGTTAGGAAGGGCATCCAGCTGTAGAAACTCTGCCAAATTAGACTGGAGCCTGGTGTTGCCATCCGGTTTCACCAGTCCTCAGTCAAATCGTCCAACCCATGCTAGCATGGAAAGCGGACGTTAAACGATGATGATGATGATGATGATTCGTCCCCAAATTGCAAATATTCACATTCCCAGCACCACCACCACCACAAAAACCCACTCTCAACACCATCATTATCTTATTCATTAGTTTCAATTGTCATTTATTAAAAATATAATTATTTATTTGTTAAATATTCTCTCCAATTAATTGTTTCGTTTTATTTCCTTTTCGTGTCCACAGAATAAAAAAGTGAAACAGCAAAGATGTGTGTCTTTTCTATCAGAATGCGTAACATTTAATGTTTTAAGTTTTGCAGTATAAACTTTGTGGCCATGCTGGATCACCACGAACAGCATCACACAACACCAAGGCAGAACTTTGTCACCTCCACTGACCCTGCTCTCTTTAACATCATGCCATGACACATAGGAGAAGACAGAACAAAAAAAACAATTATTGTATTGAAATGGTTCCTGGGTGAATATCTCCAACAAATTTCAATTCAACCCTAAACATATAAACAGGTATATCACTGCAAACAATAACTCTTTACTCGAATGGGTTATGGTGCCAACAGAATTACTGTAATGTGAAACATCATTAAATGTTGTTTCCAAGTGGTTTTTTTAAAGTTAACCATGGACTTGGGTAGTTCTAGCTGAGACTTATCTATGTATATAATAAGTACATATACATTAATCCATATGTGCAAACACAAACACACACACACAATCAGCGTAGATTGTTGTGTATTGTTGGTCTTCAGATTTGACAATCCTCAATGTTTCTTGCACACACTTGCTTTGTGTATTGTTTTTGTTTCCCTGTACAACGACCCCATTCCCTCCTTTCTCTCTCCTTCTATCTATCTCTCTCTCTTCAAATAATCACTCTGAAATCATTTGATCCTTGTTCTTCTTTTGATTTCCTTTCCACTCCCTTCCTCTCAACATCTAACAATCCACTTTTGTGTCACAATGGCCAAGCAGCATTCAGACAAAAATGAATATAATTGAAACCTCTTTGCAAACTGATAACACATTCATTTACTGATTCAGGGTCATCTGAAGGGATTTGTTTTTAAAACCCTTAGAAACTAATTTTTCTAATGAATATGCATTGTTCAGTATAAATTTCACTTTCTTCAGTATGAATGCAAATACTTACACCAACGTCACCGCTACCACCACCACCACCACCACCACCAACAACAACAACAACAACAACAGCATTATCACCTTCGTCATCATCATCAGCATCATCACAATCACTGTGTTATTTATTTTGAATTTATTAAAAATAAATTTATTCTATTTTTATTTTCTTCTGCCGTCCACTGATTAAAAAGGTGAAGCAGCACCTTTGGGTGTTTTCCTTTTTCCTATCAGAATGCAATCTTGGATGTTTTCATATATATATATAAGTTCAATTAGAGGTTAAATTAGCCTTAGTTAAGGGATGGTACCATTCAAGGAGTTACTGGTTAAATACCTAATATGTTTAGGGAAAATAATAGGCTTACATATAAACTGCCCTAGGTACTGTGGAGTAGGACTGAACCCAGAACCCTGTGGTTGGATAGCAAACTTCTTACCACACAGGAACACCTTGTATTTGTGGAGCACAAACATATGTATATATATATATATATATGTGTGTGTGTGTGTGTGTGCGTGTATCTATGTAAATGCATGTTGTATAGTTAGAATGATGGATATATATATATATATATATATATTCTGACAAGATATACTCCAACATGTGGGTTCCATTCCTTCCTCTACTGATTATATTCATAGTCTCATTGTTTATATTGATTTGGGGGCACCAATCTCACAGATTTTATTTCAGAAAATTGACAACCCCCCCCCCCCCCCCATACATAGTCAGTCTCTTGTACTGAAGCACAAACCAAATCCAGACATATATTTTTGGAAGGGAACCTTTGTGAAAAAATATGCCATACATTCATATAACTGTTGTTTCTAGCAAATTTTGTGTTTAAGTGTGAGTCTGTAACTAGTTTCTGTTGTTGTATTAATTTCATTGTAATAATTAAATGCAAATTAATGCTTAATTTAAAAACAAAATTAAATGCATGACATATAAAATGTAAGTGAATGCAAGAGCTGCTAGAAATAGCAGCGAAATTTACATAGAAAACAGCACCATTATTGTCTCACGTAACTCCATACATAGTTATATTGCTAGAGTTGTTTGAAATAGCAGCCAAATGCCCCTTCAATCTACTGTACAGTTTATAAATTCTATGCCTGTTTGTCATGCAAAGCAAATCCAAAAATGTATACACACACACCATATATGTAATGTATATACAGAGAGCGATAGAGTGTATGTGTTGAAGAATATCGTAACAATAATTGATAGAATAATTATTAGTGTGTAGAATGCAATGTCAGTGATGTAGGTTCAATTTCCAGGTGAGCATGGAATCAATAACAATGACAACAACAAAAGTGAATATTCCTGAAAATATTTATTTGTCATAATGAAAGAAAGCAAAAGATTGACGTCCAGGAATAATTCCAAAAACCGTCAAAACCAAGAACTGTGAAGACTTCATTATCATCTCCTCTGAGGAGTAAATATTTCTGAATATTTTCAGGCGTTTGCTCTTCAATATTTTCAGATGTTTGGTGTTCAGTGTAAGCAGGTATTTGGTAAATACTATTATCTTTATCTGTTATATAAACATATTCAGCACATGTTGTTAGATATGGTTTGTAAATATAATAATCTGGATCGATTGGGAGTTTAATGCTCCTGACCAAATGTTCGCTATACCAACAGACATCATAGCCTCCACTACTCCATCCCTCCCTCTCCTCCTTCACCACAACAATCTCACCACCAGATGTCACTACTATACCACACACAACTGACTCTACCTCTTCGTCTTCTACCTCCAAAACCCCAGAATGCACTTTACAATTGTATTTACATGTCACACCATCAATATCAACAATATCTATGTAGTAGTTGTAGTTTTTCATACCTTTAGTTCTGCCTGTAATATAATGACCACCACACACGAGTTGATTGTCGTATTTATAAATCCTGTTGTAGAATTTTTCAGTTTTGATGGTTTTTAAATGACAGAGATCTTTGTTGAAGAACATCAATTCTCTCTCAAAGGCGACAATGAAACATTCATCTGTCCACTGACAAATGTCCAGTGGTTCTTCTTCTTCTTGTTCATGTTGAAGTATGTCCACTGTTGTTGTTGTTGTTCTGATTAATGTGACACTTTTTCGAAACATCAACACACTCACATTCTCATCTAACTTAATTAGTTTACTGTTCAGGTCCCTAATGTCCCACAAATCATAACAAACAGGTTCCTCGAATGCAGGTGGAAAAAGGGACCACTGCTGTTCTATATGGAAGTCTCCTCACTGATATTTCATCAATTCCTGAATTATTAATCTCCGCTATGTAATTACCACATCTCACCTTTAATCTACCTTTACTAATTATTTCACCTGATTCACCTCTTCTTCCCCCATCTCCATCTCCTCCTCTGTATTCCAATTTATTAATTAATTCATTACTGAATATTTCCTCAGATGTAATGGAAGGGAAACAAAGACCAGAATCAAGATTTAATAACGACACAGATTCCAGAACCTTCACTTGGTCCCCATCAATCTTTATGCAATGACATTCAATCAATTCAATATGTTGACACCAGTAAATACCCCCCACTTTTCTCCATATTACACCATAAGGGACGAGACTTGTCCAAGCTTGAGATTTCTTCAAATCTTCTCCATTCAGTTGAAATATTTCTTTTCTTTTAGGAACCGTGGCTATTATGTGTTTTCCTTGTGTAAAACACACACCACCAACTAAACTTGCCACATTTCCGTGACATAGCAGCTCCCCGTCTTCATCAAATATTTTAACATTTCCATTATTGGCTTTTTCACACACAACTGTCTTTCCTTCATCAGAAATATCAAAATCTTTTACTTGAACAGCAAATTCGTCTGTTTGGAAACGACAAACCAGGACTCTTTCCCGACTAACTTTGAATAGACCTTCAACATATAATTCACTACTGCAGCTTCCAACAAACCTTGCTCCTTTACAGTTTATACAGGAGAAATCTACCGTATTTTTATAAATTCTGTCATTTAAAAATATTTTCTTGTATTCTCCAGCCTGTGTCAAACAGACTATGTTATCATACCCGGTGTAACCAATATATCTTTCCCACCGACCATGAACGAACAAATAACTGTCATCAATTGTTATGTTGTCATAATCACTATTATACCACATGTAGTGTCTAACTGAATGTAAATACTGACCATCACTACTGAGAAAAATTATGAAAGCATCATTGTTAACGATGATGACATCATTAGCAGTAACTGTTATGTTACAGATGTAATTAATATAGTTATCATCACCATGTTTGTATCTCGTTAATAATTTCTCAGGGATGTGTATTTCTTTTCTTATATCCACAACTGAATGTACTTCATCAATATGAAGGACATAGAAAGTACGTTCGTCTTCCCATTTATTACATACCAGCCAATTGCTTGACAAAGAGGTGATATACTTATATCTATCTCTTGTCTGATAAGTTACTAACAACAATGGGAATTCCACTTTTAATGTCCACAGTTGGCATTTATTATCACCAGTTGTAATGACCAATGTGTTTGACTGCCATCGACACATATTGATACTATCAACATTCAGTCTGATAGAGTCTAGAAGCTGACCATCAAATGTTAATATTTTAATGTTTTTATTATTACTGTCATATCCTGCAATCAGGTTATTTTCAATAACAACGAAACAAAGAATGTACACTGAGTGTTTGCTTCCAAAACGTGGAGAGACAACAGTGCATCGAGCTTTATCAGAAACTGTCAGATCCTGTAGATATAAAGTACAAGACAGCATTTCACTGACAGAAATGTTTCTGGAAAATACATCTACCAGGTCGATATAATAATTAAGTTGATTTTTTGTAACGAGAACATTAACCAACAAATTATGATCGTTTATAGCAAATATACGGCTGCTGTCTACAAGATACACAAACATTTGGTCAATAGATCCACCGTAGAGATTGGGGGGACGTTTCACTTGGGACATTAAAACATTGGGGACCATCTTAATAATACTATTTCTACTACCATCACAATTACATCTATTCCTGACATGACCACCACAACAGATACTAGTGATATACTGAAATGCTTTTCCCCTAGTAACAATTAATAGCTTTAGTGTTTCCTTTTCAATTGATAATGATGTCACTAACGAAGGAATATTAATTGTCTTAATTATTTCAACTTTATAATATTTAATGGCTAAAATATCTAAATGTGATGGTTTATCACAATAACAAACAATTTCACCTCCATCCATCTTACACACCCGTACATATGGCTGCCTTAATGATACACTTCTCACTGTCTTTGATAGGTTTCCGATGACCCTTAATTGTTTCTGTAGGGGTAATGTGACACCTATATGATGAGAATCCCATCGACATATATCTATAGCTGTAGACGGCAGAGATAATCTCGACACAATGTCTCCTTCATTAGAAATGTATAACAAGCAATCATGGTTGATGTTGGACACCACCAACTGTCCATTTGCCAGATTACATATTTCGCCAATGACAAGTTTTTTGTCATTCTCCTTTTCTTTGAGTCGTAGATTTAGATTTCTGATATAAGGATTTTTCAGGTGTAAACAACAGCCAGACGACTGGTCCTGATACTTGTAAAGAAGGACCCTGTTGAGTTGAGTGTCCGGTACATAAACAGTTCCTTGGAAAACAGCAATGTGAGGGTGAACAGGGAAAGGCAGTTGCCACTGCCATTTCATTTCTCCATATATATCATAACATATCAGAATAGAGTGTCTCTTGAAGAGGACATAAAAATAAACATTATCAGAGTAGATGTGATGAGGGTAGCCATAGAATGGAAGGTATTTTTGAAAAAGTTCTTCACCACATGTGGAATAAAATACCATTTTATTTTTCCTTCCATCTACAACTACAAAATTAATTGGAGTTGCAGCAATGGCGACATTAGAATGTCCCAAAGAAATTCTTTCTATAATGTCAACTTTGTCCTCCTCGATCAAAAGGATATGGATCTCATGTTTGTTTTCAGTGGTGGTCACAGCTAAACACTTATTTGATACAATATGACATATTTCAATGTAATCAGTTTGGACCTTTATTAAAGGGCCTTTGCTTAGTTCAGGACAGTTGATATACTGAAGTTCTTTCTTTTCATGATAAAACACTAAAATTCTGTTTGAGTTGAGTCTACAAAAGCAAGAAGGAATCTCAAGGAAAGTTGAATTATTTTGGTTAATTATTTCTCCAGTCTCAGTGAATAATATAGCTTTATTATTCTTATAGGTTATTAATATAGAAGATGCTGACATAGGTAGAATATTAGTAATATTGTAGCAATCCTCAATATAAATATAGTTGTCCAATCTTGGGGTCCATAGCTGGTCTGGGCCAAAAGTCTTCATTTGTTCTAATGATATGAAGGACATCAAAATAATCGGTTACAAAAATGTTTTCTTTGCCAACAGAAATATGGCGGCATTTCATGCCAATTTCTCTTGTTGTCACAGCACCTGTACCTGAAATCCGATAAATAATATGTCCCTGGAGGGCATAAAAATGGTTTTGGTACACAGTGATGTGGGTTGGCATGTCCAAGGAATTGGTATCAACCTCAAATAACTGCTGGCCATCCACATTGTAACAGGTAACCCGGTTAATACTGGAAAAGGATAATAAGAGTTTATTTTGTGCTCCTACAGCAATATCTGTAGGTGATTCTTTGGTAATGAATTCAGATTTTATTCTATTATCTTCCCAGTCAAAGACGTATATGGTCCTACCAAACATTTCTACACCTATAAGTGTAGAATGTTCCAAGTAAGAAACCAAGATTAATCCTAACTGAATTCTTTTGATTTTAAAACTTAAAGGGTTGATAATAAGAATCATTTTTCGGAAGGGGAGGGTGGCCAGAACTGTGTCTTGACTGATTCTGGTGAAATCAGTGACAGACGATGGGCAATGAACATCATTTCTGTCACCGTCTCTTGTCATACAACATATTGTCATACAATGGCGGGAATTTGTAACAATCCCCCCTTGTATCACAACAATATTGGATATTGGGTTGCTTAAGTCTTCACCAGATTCATTCATCTTTGCTTCCCTGGTCAAAACTGGAGAAAGAGGCCAGAATTTGTTGATTATTTTCGGTGGTTCAATTGTTTTGTGTTTGTCTTGTAAAACATTTGTCTTTAAATAGTTGTCCAAAAACAATTCAAGATTTCCAAAAATAACACAATCTTTACTGTAATCATATTGCTTAATGTCACTCTGAAAAATTTCTATTCTCTTTCTAAAATCTTTTAGAAAAGTATTTTCATCCATTCCTATACTTTTTAAAAAAGTACATATTTCTTTCCGAGAATTTATCAACAAATTAATTTTGTCTTCATATGCATTAAATCTTGTATAAAATATGTGTTTGTCCAAAATATTTCGTCTTCGCATTATTTCCCTCTTTTCATGGTCTCCTTTTTGTCTTTTTTGTTTTGTTGTTGACTGAGATGAAGCTCGTTCCTCTGACATTTCTCTCTTTGAACCATCATCTCTCTCATATTTACACCTTTTCTTCTCAACTCCTTCTTCATCCCATTTTGGTGTCGAGTCCCTTAAAGCTCTTTTCTGAGGGGCAAGGCTTCTTGAAGTGTTTCCTCTTTGGCCTTCCATAGTGAATCTGCAATGAAATATAAGGAAAACATTTAACTTTGTGAAAATATTCAAGTTTCAGGGAAATGATGTTTACTTGATTAATTTAAATACACTAGCGAAACATCTCTGTATTTCTGCCAGTGTATTAGCTTGCCTAATTAACATGCAAGCCAACTTGAATTTAATTAAATGTAAGCCATGATCACATTAATTAAATTCCTTCAAATAATTTTTGCATAGTTTAATGAAATATAAACTTTGTTATATCCTGTAAAAATAACTGAAAATGCAGATACATTTTATTGTATAATGACCTGTTGAGCCAAGTAAAACCAATACAGTCGCTGGGGCCAGTGCCCTCTGATTGGCTCCCGTGCTGGTGGCACATAAAAAGCACCATCCGAACATGGTTGATGCCAGGTCCGCTTGACTGGCCCCTGTGCTGGTGGCACGTAAAAAGCACCATCCGAACATGGTTGATGCCAGGTCCGCTTGACTGGCCCCTGTGCTGGTGGCACGTAAAAAGCACCTACTACACTCTTGGAATGACTGGCATTAGGAAGGGCATCCAGCTGTAGAAACATTGCCAAACCAGATTGGAGCCTGGTGCAGCTGCTGGCTGTCCAGACCTCAGTCAAACTTAACTTTAACTTTGTAGTGTCTGGGGAGACTCATACTATGTTAATATCTAACACACTCACCAGTTCAATTTCCACTCATTTTTTTTTTACTTATTTTGTGTCTTCCAAAAATTTTAGTTGCTTTTGCAAACTTGTCAATAGATGTCGACTCTGTCCACTATCAGAGCTGCGTTCCTCTTATCCAGTAACACTATGGTCAAAGATATTCTAACGATGACCCTCTCATAGTTTTCATCCGTAATATTAAATGGCAAAACGAATCTCTGTGTGTCAGCGTGTCACACTTTGATCCTCTCTCTCACTATTCAGTGACACTTCTACTATTCCTAGTGATGAGTTGAGAATAGTAGTAGTAGGCATAGAGCTGGTAGTAGATGAATGATTGTGATGGTAAAGGGGTGATAGTAATAGTATGAGCTGTAGTTGTGATAGAGGTGGAGGCAACAGTGATGGAGGTGGTGGTGGTGGTGGTGGTAGCAGAGCAGTCAGGGATGACAGTGACAGTAAGCTACAGTAAGACAGTGGTGATGGTGGTGGTACTGGTGATGGAGGAAAACAATCAACAGAAAGAGAGAGAGAGAGAGAGAGAGAGAGGGGGGGGGGAGGGGAGGGAGGGAGAAAGAAAGAAGTTAGACAGAAAGAAAATTAAACTGACTCCTGAATGCGAAGACAAAAAATCTTGTTTATTATTCAGCTTTGCAAATGAGTTCCAAATCGACAAATTATATCACTGTTCTGATGAAAATTGTTCATTGCATGAAAAATATTGGTCAAGTTTAATCAAATTTAATATGAAGTGTCGTGTCCTTGTTGGGCCCAAGGCCCAATGAAGAGCCGCCCTCCATAGGAACTAGCTTAGAAGCTGCCAAATCAAGTCGCTTTTATGTTACTTACTTAATACATTTAGTTCATGTAGTAGTTTAGAAACTTCATTGTTGGTTGGTAATAAAGCTTATAATATTTCCAGAGAATGTTAAATAATTCTCAAAAGCCATCCGTTTGATAGATAATATTCAAAATTGTTAGAAAACATATTAAAATGTTAATGTCGGACAAACATGGGGTGAGATAAAAAAATATATGTTGTCACTAAATTGTTTAATATTTAAACAATTCTTCTTGTTTAGTTTAAGATATAAATAGAAATCAAATTACGAGAACAATTAACAATTACATTTGTACTAAAATAAAAGTCAGTTTAAACAAGTTTACTGTTTGGAAGAAAAATCTGTAGGGCGAAATACCTTGTGGTAGTTATTCTGACTCACCAATGAGGTCGACTTTGATTTTCATCCTAAAGAGGTCAATTAATGAGATACTAATCTAAGGTGGTGGTAGACAGAAACTGAAAGAAGCCTGTCGTATATATGTATATGTATATATGTGTGTGTGTGTGTTTGTGTGTCTGTGTTTGTCCCCCAACATCGCTTGACAACCAATGCTGGTGTGTTTACGTCCCCGTAACTTAGCGGTTCGGCAAACAGAGACCGATAGAATAAGTACTAGGCTTACAAAGAATAAGTACCGGGGTTGATTTTCTCGACTAAAGGCGGTGCTCCAGCATGGCCGCACTCAAATGACTGAAACAAGTAAAAGAGTAAAAGAGTCTTACATAATATTATCTGAAAATTAGTAAATTTTCAGTATATTAATATATTCATGTTGGAAATAGCTTTAATGAATCTTTAACAATGCAAATGCATTAAGTAAATTGTCTATTAATTAATATAATTTGAGAAGACCCGGCAAACCAAGTAAGATCGTTGCCAGTGCCCCTGGACTGGCTCTTGTGCGGGTGGCACATGAGATGCACCATTTTGAGCGTGGCCGTTGCCAGTACCGCCTGACTGGCTCCCGTAGGATTTTCGAGCGAGATCGTTGCCAGTGCCCCTGGACTGGCTTGTGCGGGTGGCACATAAAAGACACCATTTCGAGCGTGGCCGTTTTCGTGCGGGTGACACGTAAAAGCACCCACTACACTCTCTGAGTGGTTGGCGTTAGGAAGGGCATCCAGCTGTAGAAACTCTGCCAAATCAGACTGGAGCCTGGTGTTGCCATCCGGTTTCACCAGTCCTCAGTCAAATCGTCCAACCCATGCTAGCATGGAAAGCGGACGTTAAACGATGATGATGATGATGATGATGATGATTATAGTGATATTTACCAGTCAATGATCGTGTTTCACTTCCAACCTGGGGTCTTTCTACCTCAACGGGATTTTGTGAGTTCAACTTGTCGAAGGAGTGGGAACGATGCGACTTGTACAATTGTTGGTGTCACAATTGTACCTTTGCCAGCGAGAAGCTCATAGGAACATGGGTGTTACGTTGCCTGTGTCTTTGTATGTATGTATATGTTGTAAAGTGTATGTATGTGTGTGTTTCAATTACAGATGGGTGTTATGTATGTCATGTGTGTATGTATGTATATATGTCAATCAATTTCCATACCATTCAGGTACATCAAGTTTCTCATGACTGCGTATACAATATACATCTCACCCTCACATCCTATACACATCTATGTTCTTTCTTTCTCTTTTCCTTTTTGTGATCTCCAATATCACCACCATCACTACCACCACCACCACTACTGCCATGACAACAACAATCACCACCACCACCACCTAATCACTCAACCGGTTTTTTTCATGATGTTTAATATTCGTTAACTACTACTTTTGTAATTGGTTTGACCTCAATTTCTTTATATGAACACAATACAATTGGAATGTTTTAATACATACATATACATATATATATATATATATATATATATATATATATATATATATATATATATATATATATATATATATATTAAAAAAATAACGTCGACCACTAACGTGGACAATTAATGCGCTAGAAATAGATCACATCTTGTGTCTATTAAGACCTAAATTGTTCTCAACATGAAATATAGCAGCATACCAAAACGTGAGCGGGCAAGACATTTAAAATCACCTAAAGAAGCATTCTTAAACAGGGACCGGTTTCGGATTTAACAAATTCTTACCATTTGTCTATTCCTCTTCAGCCTGATTTGTAATGTAACCGCAGTCATCAGAATCGTATACAGAGTTGCCCACCACCATGGGTGCGCGTGCATATGGTTCTGCTAATTACAGCTTAATGGTAAAATTCAAAAGTCTTCGTTTTGGCGCGCTAATTCCAGGAATATATCTGCAGAAAATATTTACTGCGTCGTATATATTCAGTATGAGAACATGGGTAATGGGTAAAATATTATTATAAAATCTGGTAATTATTCATATATTAATTAATATCGATCAATTATCAGGAGGCCAGCACATCTAAAGAATCAAAGAGATGCAGAAATATTATCTGCAATCTCAGGGGATTAAGGTACATTTTAAAAAAATAACGTCGACCACTAAAAAATAACGTCGACCAAATTTTATAATAATATTTTACCCATTACCCATGTTCTCATACTGAATATATACGACGCAGCAAATATTTTCTGCAGATATATTCCTGGAATTAGCGCGCCAAAACGAAGACTTTTGAATTTTACCATTAAGCTGTAATTAGCAGAACCATATGCACGCGCACCCATGGCGGTGGGCAACTCTGTATACGATTCTGATGATTGCGGTTACATTACAAATTAGGCTGAAGAGGAATAGACAAATGGTAAGAATTTGTTAAATCCGAAACCGGTCCCTGTTTAAGAATGCTTTTTTAGGTGATTTTAAATGTCTTGCCCGCTCACGTTTTGGTATGCTGCTATATTTCATGTTGAGAACAATTTAGGTCTTAATAGACACAAGATGTGATCTATTTCTAGCGCATTAATTGTCCACGTTAGTGGTCGACGTTATTTTTTAAAAATGTACCTTAATCCCCTAAGATTGCAAATAATATTTCTGAATCTCTTTGATTCTTTAGATGCGCTGGCCTCCTGATAATTAATCGATATTAATTAATATATGAATAATTACCAGATTTTATAATTATATATATATATATATATATATATATATATATATATATATATATAAATAGATTTAGATTCAAAATTGAATATGGTACTTATGTTTAGGCACCAGAATATAGTATGGTATTATCCAAAAACCATTCTAAAAGCAAGGTGATCAAAAAATCAAAATAAGCAACACGGATTTTAAAGAAGACTGCAGTACGCACGTTTCATGCTACTCCATTTATTTAAGTAATGCGAGCATTACATTAAATGCAATATGTAGAGCAATCTTCAGCTGCACAGATATATAGAAAAATTACGGTAGAATAGACATATTATAATTGTGGCAACATTTAAAATCCAAGTGGGAAGAAGAATACATGAAAATCCATCTTGACATAGCAAAGGCTATATATATATATATATATATATATATATATATATATATATATATATATATATATATATATATATATACACACATATACATACATACACACACACATACATAAATATGAACAAATATATATACACCAGTAAATATATATAGATTTATAATCCTAGGAATACAGAATAGAATTTCAATCTCTATCTCGTGTGTCATCTATGTGAATACCAACAACAAGCAAATCGCTGGTTAATTTAGAAGTAAAAAACGATTGCAGTGATCAGTAGGTGGCAACTTAACCCTTTAGCGTTCAGGTTAATTTGTCAAAAGTAATCCTTATTTATTCACATTAAAAAAAATTTATCTGATATTATTTTGTAGCTTCAAGATAGGAAAGATGTAATTACTTATTTTTAGAATGACATTGCAGGGTATGTGTGAGAGGCTGGTTCTGGCCAGTTTGAGCATAAAATGTGTAGAATATTTGGGCCAGATACAGCCGGTTTAAACACTAAAGGGTTAAGAAACTGGGTTGACTTAACCCTCTAGCATTTAACCCGGCCAAAATATTCCATGGTGGCATGAGTTGAAAGGTTTGATTGAGGACTGGTGCAGTTTCCAGGGCCCTGTCTTCTTTCCTACTTACTAAACCTGGAACTACTTACCACACAGCCACTCCTCTGTACCTATATATATATATATATATATATATATATATATATATATATATATAGTTATTTTATTTTACTAATGTATTTTCATACAGAACTACACCTTACCAAAAATAAATAAATACGCAGGAGTGGCAGTGTGGTAAGTAGCTTGCTTACCAACCACAAGGTTCCGGGTTCAGTCCCACTGCGTGGCAACTTGGGCAAGTGTCTTCTACTATAGCTTCGAGCCGACCAAAGCCTTGTGAGTGGATTTGGTAGACGGAAACTGAAAGAAGCCCATCGTATATATATATATATATATATATATATATGTATGTATGTATGTGTTTGTATATGTTTGTGTGTCTGTGTTTGTCCCTCCCCCCCAACATCGCTTGACAACTGATGCTGGTGTGTTTACGTCCCCTTAACTTAGCGGTTCGGCAAAAAGAGACCGATAGAATAAGTACTAGGCTTACAAAGGATAAGTCCTGGGGTCGATTAGCTCGACTAAAAGGCGATGCTCCAGAATGGCCGCAGTCAAATGACGGAAACAAGTAAAAGAGTAAAATAGTAAATGTATGACAGGAATATATTCTAAATATAAAAAAGAACAGACTAAAAAGAGAAGGGAAAAGAAAACTCTTTTTTTTATTTCTTATTCTATATTTTTTGTTTTTCTTTCTTTTTTACCATCCCTAGAAACCATTTCAAAACAATGGTGTAAGTAGTAAACAAGTTTTTACTTATATTTATTTATGTTTTTGACAGTCCTTAACAAGACCATTTCAATACAATGAAAAGCCATGGATAGGAAAATGAATAGCCCTTCTCTCTCTCTCCTTTACCCTACCCATCTATCTATCTATCTATCTCTATCTATCTGTCTATCTATCTATCCATCTTCCATTGTCTTCAAAGCCCCCCACCCCAGCAAGTGGTTGTGTGGTAAGTAGCTTGCTTACCAACCACATGGTTCAGGGTTCAGTCTCACTGCGTGGCACCTTGGTCAAGTGCCTTCTACTATAGCCTCGGGCTGACCAAAGCTTTGTGAGTGGATTTGGCAGACGGAAACTGAAAGAAGCCCGTCGTATATATGTATGTATATATATGTGTGTGTGTGTGTGTGTGTGTGTGTGTGTGTGTGTGTTTGTCTCCCCTCCCCACCATCGCTTGACAAACGATGGTGGTGTGTTTACGTCCCCGTAACTTAGCGGTTCGGCAAAACTGACCGATAGAATAAGTACTAGGCTTGCAAAGAATAAGTCCTGGGGTCGATTTGCTCGACTAAAGGCGGTGCTCCAGCATGGCCACAGCCAAATGACTGAAACAAGTAAAAGAGTAAAAAAAAGAGAGAGAGAAAAGAGTTATAAACAAAATTCCCCCCAAAACACCTGTTTTATATAAATAAGCAAGATACCTGTATATTCACGGAATTGTATTTGACAAGTTCGAAAGCCGAACGAAAGGGCTAATATATGAAAATGAAGATATAAAAATAAAAAACGTTTTTTCCAAAATTCTGACGACTTTTTTTCAATTTGGCAGCATACGATACAACTTTATATGTGTGTTTGTTGTTTGTGTCTGTATTAGTCTCCCCACCAGCATTGCTTGACAACCGATGCTGGTGTGTTTACGTCCCCGTAACTTGGCGGTTCGGCAAAAGAGACCGATAGAATAAGTACTGGGCTTGCAGGGAATAAGTCCTGGGGTCGATTTGCTCGACTAAAGATACGAATACTTGTGCATCTATGTATGTACATAGTATATACGAGTGTGTATGTATGTATACATACATATACACGTATATGTATGTAATATATACGAGTGTGTATGTATACGTACATATATGCGTGTGTGTGTATGTATATACGCGTGTGTATGTATGTATACATATATATACGCGTATATGTACGTAATATATACGCGTGTGTATGTATGTATATACGCGTGTGTATGTATGTATACATACATAAACGCGTGTGTATGTATGTATATACGAGTGTGTATGTATGTATACATACATATACGCGTATATGTACGAAATATATACGAGTGTGTATGTATGTATACATACATATACGCGTATATGTACGTAATATATACGAGTGTGTATGTATGTATACATACATATACGCGTGTGTATGTATGTATATACGCGTGTGTATGTATGTATACGTGTTAAAACATTCCGAATACATTTTTAAAGCATTAAAAAAAGTGGCTGCTGAACATTAAGCATTATTTTATGGCGATCGTGTAGGAAATGAAGTAAAGAAAGAAAGAAAAAAAATATAGAAATGAGTTAGAGGTGGGGTCAGAGATAATCATACTAAAATACAGACACACATACACCACACTACAACTTTTTCTTTATTTCCTATTAAATAGCATACACAGAGGGGACGGAGAAGGACAGACAAAAAACGTAGGTCGTTCGATTTTTTTCAGATGATTTCACGGATGAGTTTTACATGAAGATAATATAATATATGATAATGCCATCGTTAAAAATTAAATACTTTTTGGTTGGGGATGTCCCCCTAACCCGCCGGTTGATTTTTTTTTTTCTTTTTCTTTTCCTTCTATGCCCGGTCCGACCGCGTTGCCATGGCCCCCTTGCATACACAACTTTCTTACGACATCCTTCCATCTTTTTGCAAATACTCTTTGCGACAGGATCCTCCTCTTCAGACGGATCTTGGAAACAAGATGGGCGGTGAAGTAGTTCACCAGCCCTGGTCTGGAGATGAACTGTCCTGTCCGCAATTCCTTCCGAACGCGTCCTCCATACCGTTTCTTTCAATATTCGGCAATCATTCGGTGCTAGTACGCTGAATGTCATCAATTCGGCATTTTCCGTAAGGAAAGGGGGAAAGGACGACGTTATCTGTTATCTGTTAGGTAGCAGACAGCAGGCAGGAGGGAAAAAGAAGAAAAGCAACTCTCTATCTATCTATCTCTCTTTTCCCCTCCCTTAAAAACACGTCACTTATCTCTCTATCTATTCCCCCTCCCTTAAAAACACGTCACTTATCTCTCGCTTTCTCTCTATCTATTTCTCCCTCCCTTAAAAATACGTCACTTATCTCTCGCTTTCTCTCTCTCTATCTATCTATTCCCCCTCCCTTAAAAACACATGTCACTTATCTCTCGCTTTCTCAACAGATAACAGATCAGAGAGAGAGAGAAAGCGAGAGATAAGTGACCACTCAGCTCCCCCAGTGTACGATGGCGTGCGTCACCGTTTCACAGCCCCGCCCGCACCTCCACAATCTATACACCACACTACAACATACACGTCAGCATTACTCATGCGCATACATACACAGTACAACATGTACTTAAACAAAAAACCAAGCAAAGTAACGCCCACATGTCCAGAAACTTCGTTCTGATGTTTTATGAAGAATTACATGAGGAGTTGCCACAGTAACAGTTTCGCCCGTTTCAACGATCTAAGCTTGCACGATATTGTGAAGGTAGAAACATTTGAGGCTGAAATTGAAATCCTGTCACCGGCTTTGGTAATTATTACTATGAAAATTATCTTAACACACATCGACATACATCATCAAGCATTTTCCAGTTTTACTTCAAACATGAATAAGCCATTTAAAAAACACACAAAAGCCATTAGATTCATTCACTTCAACTTTAAATTTAATTTGCCAAAATATTTTCGTCGCTTTGAGACAAAATTCCGGCAAGACTTCCTTTATACCCCGCCCCCAAACCCCCTTTATAAATATATATATATATATAACTTTTATAAGTAATATTCTAAGAATATATTACTGAACTTATATTGAGTTCAAATAGACGAAAAATTCATACATATAAAAAAACCTGCCATAATAACAATAATGAATTTGAGATTTTTGAAAATTTTTTTTCAGAATTGGAATCTCCATAGCCTAAAACGTGAGATTCTGTAAAAAAAAAAAATAAATAAGGGGGGGAAGGTTCAGATTACATATAGTCCGTCTCCGCCAAGTTTTATACTATTACGTCACATTTTCTAAATGTGTGTGTAGCTTCACTCACTCACTCTATCTCTGTCACATACACACACGTCCGTTTCATATAGACGTACATACTTCTTTCATTCATTCATTCACTCTCTTTTTTACTTTCTTTCTCTCTCTCTCTCTCTCTCTCTCTCTCTCTCTCTCACACACACACACACATACAATCGCACGCGCACGTGTGCGGTTCTAAATGTAATTTGCTCATTCACAATTACGTTTATGTTGGTGATGACAATATCGTGCCAAGAATTCTTTTTAAACGTTCTGGCGTTTTGTTTTTAAAAAATTTTTTTTTAATTTTGAAATTCAAAAAAACCTAATAAAATTAAATAAAAACATTACCTCAATGGTTTTTATTTAATTTTATTAGGTTTTATTGAATTTCAAAATGTCTTGATGGGATGCCTCGAAGAAGGAAGAGTAACCTTGGCAAAACAAGAAATGCTTTTGCTATGCGTTCACTGCGTGCAAGCGAGACAGCTGGACACTGGCATGCACGCGCTGCTGCCTCTACGTCGATTGCGAGGGCTTCGGAAACACCGCGATGCTGCTTCCAAATCAAATAGCCGTGCTGTAGAAACAGTCAACAGTTTTAATGTCTCAGGAATCTTTTAATGCCTTAACCAAAAGTAACAACCCCATACACTCACCAAACATCTCCACAACTTAACACCTATACAAACCGTCCAATGGACGGGGGGGTTGTTTGCTAGTAGTGGCATAACTACAGGGTTTTACCTATGCCCTACTATTATCATATATATCCGTGTTATATTCCAACAATATAAAGTATAGTTATAACTATTTATATATAAGGGCATAACTATACAAAGCCAAATTTTGTCCCATTTCCAAGAGAAGTTGTCATGGTTACATCTGAAGTGTTCTTTAAGCAGTCAGATGTCAGTTTACTTGGAAACAAATAAAAACGCTTCTAAATAAGAAAATGTTGAAATTAATGCATGCAAGGTTTCACAGCCCTCGCATCACTCCTTCATAGTCAGCTGAACAACTATCCAACTCACCCACATAACCCATGTATATCAATTAGTTGACTTACTCTACAACTTAGTGTCTCGTTGAGTACTTCCAAGGGTAGGAGAATCACTTGGACTACCATCATCATCATCATCGTTTAACGTCCGCTTTCCATGCTGGCATGGGTTGGATGGTTTGACTGAGGACTGGCAAGCCAGAAGGCTGCACCAGTCCCCAATCTGATCTGGCAAGGTTTCTACAGCCGGATGCCCTTCCTTACGCCAACCACTCCAACAGTGTAGTGGGTGCCATTTATGTGCCACCAGCACTCTCAACCAGATATAACTATTATTTTGTGATGTTGAAAACAAATATCAATTCCAGTGAATATAATTATTGTTAATATTTAGACTCCATGTAATTAATGAAACTTATTATCACATCTTACAATAAATTATAATGAGCTCTTCTAATCATTATTATTCCACCACAACGTTGCTTAAATATTAATTAGACATCCTAATGAACTGACAGAAATACCTAAAAGTTTTGTTTGTGTGAAGTAAACATCATCTCCCTGAAACTTGAATATTTTCACAAAGCTAAAAGTTTTCCTTATATTTCACTACAGATTCACTATGGAAGACCAGAAGGGAAATACTTCAACAACTCTCATATCTCAGAAAACAGCTTTCTGTAAATCAGCAACAAAAAGTAATGAAAAAGGAATCAACAGCAAAAGATGTAAATATGGGAGACAGAATGATCCAAGGAGAGAAATGAGAGGGAAACGAGCTCCATCTCAATCAACAACAAGACAGAAAAGGCATAAAGGAGACCAGAAAAACTGGGAAATAATTGGAAGACGAGATGTTTTTGACAAACACATATATTATACAAGGTTCAATGCATATGAAGACAAAATGAATTCATTGATAAATTTTCGGGAAAAAATACGTACTTTTTTAAAAAATATAGGAATGGATGAAAGTATTTTCAAGGAAGATTTCACAAAAAGAATAAAAATTTTTCAGAGTGGCATTAAGGAATATGATTACAGCCAAGACTTTACTGTGTTTGGAAAACTGGAATTGTTTTTGGAAAACTATTTAAAGACAAATGTTTTACAAGACAAACACAAAACAATTGAGGCACCAAAAATAATCAACAAATTCCGGCCTCTTTCTCCAGTTTTGACCAGGGAAGCAAAGATGGATGAATCTGGTGAAGACTTAAGCAACCCAATATCCAATATTGTTGTGATACAAGCGGGGATTGTTACATATTCCCGCCATTGTATGACAATATGTTGTATGACAAGAGACGGTGACAGAAATGATGTCCATTGTCCATCGTCTGTCACTGATTTCACCAGAATCAGTCAAGACACAGTTCTGGCCACCCTCCCCTTCCGAAAAACGATTCTTATTATCAACCCTTTAAGTTTTAAAATCAAAAGAATTCAGTTAGGATTAATCTTGGTTTCTTACTTGGAACATTCTACACTTATAGGTGTAGAAATGTTTGGTAGGACCATATACGTCTTTGACTGGGAAGATAATAGAATAAAATCTGAATTCATTACCAAAGAATCACCTACAGATATTGCTGTAGGAGCACAAAATAAACTCTTATTATCCTTTTCCAGTATTAACCGGGTTACCTGTTACAATGTGGATGGCCAGCAGTTATTTGAGGTTGATACCAATTCCCTGGACATGCCAACCCACATCACTGTGTACCAAAACCATTTTTATGCCCTCCAGGGACATATTATTTATCGGATTTCAGGTACAGGTGCTGTGACAACAAGAGAAATTGGCATGAAATGCCGCCATATTTCTGTTGGCAAAGAAAACATTTTTGTAACCGATTATTTTGATGTCCTTCATATCATTAGAACAAATGAAGACTTTTGGCCCAGGCAGTCATATAAGCACCAGCTATGGACCCCAAGATTGGACAACTATATTCATATTGAGGATTGCTACAATATTACTAATATTCTACCTATGTCAGCATCTTCTATATTAATAACCTATAAGAATAATAAAGCTATATTATTCACTGAGACTGGAGAAATAATTAACCAAAATAATTCAACTTTCCTTGAGATTCCTTCTTGCTTTTGTAGACTCAACTCAAACAGAATTTTAGTGTTTTATCATGAAAAGAAAGAACTTCAGTATATCAACTGTCCTGAACTAAGCAAAGGCCCTTTAATAAAGGTCCAAACTGATTACAGGAAAATATGTCATATTGTATCAAATAAGTGTTTAGCTGTGACCACCACTGAAAACAAACATGAGATCCATATCCTATTGATCAACAAAGATAAAGTTGACATTATAGAAAGAATTTCTCTGGGACATTCTAACGTCGCCATTGCTGCAACTCCAATTAATTTTGTAGTCTTAGATGGAAGGGAAAATAAAATGGTATTTTATTCCACATGTGGTGAAGAACTTTTTCAAAAATACCTTCCATTCTATGGCTACCCTCACCACATCTACTCTGATAATGTTTATTTTTATGTCCTCTTCAAGAGACACTCTATTCTGATATGTTATGATATATATGGAGAAATGAAATGGCAGTGGCAACTGCCTTTCCCTGTTCACCCTCACATTGCTGTTTTCCAAGGGACTGTTTATCTACCGGACACTCAACTCAACAGGGTCCTTCTTTACAAGTATCAGGACCGGTCGTCTGGCTGTTGTTTACACCTGAAAAATCCTTATATCAGAAATCTAAATCTACGACTCAAAGAAAAGGAGAATGACAAAAAACTTGTCATTGGCGAAATATGTAATCTGGCAAATGGACAGTTGGTGGTGTCCGACATCAACCATGATTGCTTGTTATACATTTCTAATGAAGGAGACATTGTGTCGGGATTATCTCTGCCGTCTCCAGCTACGGATATATGTCGATGGGATTCTCATCAAATAGGTGTCACATTACCCCTACAGAAACAATTAAGGGTCATCGGAAACCTATCAAAGACAGTGAGAAGTGTATCATTAAGGCAGCCTTATGTACAGGTGTGTAAGATGGGTGAAGGTGAAATTGTTTGTTATTGTGATAAACCATCACATTTAGATATTTTAACCATTAAGAAAAATTATAATCAAGTTGAAACAATTAAGACAATTAATATCCCTTTTTTTGTGAAATCATTAGCAATAGAAAATGAATCGAGAAAGCTATTAATAGTTACTAGGAAAAAAGCATTTCAGTACATCACTAGTGTCAGTGGTGGTGGTCATGTCAGGAATAGTAGTAGTATCCAGATGGTCCCCAGTGTTTTAATGCCCCAAGTGGAACATCCTTCCAATCTCTATGGTGTATCTTTTGATAAAATGTTTGTTTATCTGATAGACAATAGTCGAATTTTCACTATAAATGACTATAACTTGGTGGTGAGAGATTACATTACAAATATTCAACTCAATATTTATATCGACCTGGTAGATGTGTTTTCCAGAAACATGTGCGTTAGTGAAATGTTGTCTTCTACCTTACATCTACAGGATCTGACAGTTTCTGATGAAGCTCGACACGTTGATGTCGCTTCTTGGTCTTTTGTAGGTAAACAACCGGTGGAGACTCAGAGTTTGGTTATCATTGAAAACCACCTGATTGCAGGATTCGACAGGAGGAATAAAAACATTAAGATATTAACATTTGATGGCCACCTACTGGACTCAATCAAACTGAATGTTTACAATATCAAAATGTATCAATGGCAGTCAAATGCACTGGTCATTACAACTGATGATGATGATGATGATGGTGATAATAATGATAAATGCCGACTGTTGACATTAAAAGTTGAATTTCCATTGTCGTTGGTAATTTACCAAACGATAAATAGATACAAATGTATTTCTTCTTTGTCAAACAATCAACTGGTTGTTAGTAAATGGGAAGATGAACGTATTTTGTATGTTGTTGACATTGACGAAATCCATGCGACTGTGAATGTAATAAAACAAATAAACTTGTCTCAAGTATCATTCAACAAAGACATCTATGATATTATAATTACTGCCAATGATGTCATCATTGTCACTAACCTAATATCCATAATTTTCTTCAACAGTGATGGTCAGTATTTACATTCAGTCAGACACTACATGGGGTATGTCAATAAATATAACAACATGATAACGGATGACAGTTATCTGTACATTTATGGTCAGTGGGACAGGTATTATGACTACAGAGGATATAAGAATATTGTATGTTTGACACTGACTGGTGAATATGACAGAATATTTTTGAATGACAGAATTTATAAAGATAAAGTAGATTTCTCCTGTATAAACTGTAAAGGATCAAGGTTTGTTGGAAGCCACAGGCACAGAAATAAATTGTATGTTGAAGGTTTGTTTAAGCTTAGTCGGGAAAGATTCCCTGTTTCTCATTTGCAAACAGACAAGTGTTCTGTTCAAGTGAAAGATATTGACATCTCTGATGAAGGAAAGACAGTTGTGTGTGAAAAAGCCAATAATGGAAATGTTAAAATATTTGATAAAGACGGGGAGTTGCTATGTCACAGAGATCTAGGAAGTTTAGTTGGTGGTGTGTGTTTTACACAAGGAAAACACATAATGGCCACGGTTCCTAAAAGAAAAGAAATATTTCAACTGAATGGAAAAGATTTGAAGAAATCTCAAGCTTGGACAAGTCTCGTCCCTTATGGTGTAATATGGAGATATGTGGGCAATATTTACTGGTGTCAACATATTGAATTGATTGAATGTCATTGCATAAAGATTGATGGGGACCAAGTGAACATTCTGGAATCTGTGTCTTTATTAAATCTTGATTCTGGTCTTCGTTTCCCTTCCATTACATCTGAGACGAACAAGGAAATATTTGGCAATGAATTAATTAATAAATTGAAATACAGTGAAGAAGATGAAGTAGAAATGGGTAAATCAGGTGAAATAATTGGTAAAGGTAGATTAAAAGTGAGATGTGGTAAATACATAGCGGAGAGTATGCCAGGAACTGATGAAATATCAGTGAGGAGACTTCCATATAGAACAGCAATGGTCCCTTTTTCTATTCCTGCATTCAAGGAACCTGTTAATTATAATTTAAGGGACATTAGGGACCGGAACAGTAAACTAATTAAGTTAGATGACAATGTGAGTGTGTTGATGTTTCGAGAAAGTCTCATATTAATCGGAACAACAGGTGACATACTTCAACATAAACAACTACCACAACAACAACCACTAGACATATGTTGGTGGACACATGACTGTTTCATTGTCATCTTTGGTGAACAACTGATGTTCTTCAACAGGGATCTCTGTCGTTTAAAAACCATCAACAGTGAGAAATACTACAACAGGATTTATAAATACAACGACAATCAACTTGTGTGTGGTGGTGGCCACTATGAAAACAATGACAGTGAACGTGTGTGTGGTGATTGTTATTATGTAGGGCAATGTAAGAGTGGGAGACACAATTACTATGTAGATGTAGTTGAGATCAAGGGTGGCACATGTAAATACATTCATGAAGTTTGTTCTGGGGTGAATGAAGAGGTTGAGAATGTGGTGTTTGTAGTGGATATAGTAGTGACATCTGGTGGTGATACTGTTGTTGCAGAGGAGGAAAGGGAGAGATGGAGGGGGAACGTTTACTATTATTTCTGTTGGTACAGGGAGCATTTGGTTAGGATTATAAAACTTCCAGGGTATCGAAATTCTTATTTCTATAAACCTTTTCTAACCACTCAAAGAGAACATGTTTATATAACAGATAAAGATAACAATATCTACCAAATACCTGGATATATTGAACAGCAAACATCTACAGTTATTGAACACCTAACATTTGATCGTATTAACCAATATCTCCTCCTGATGGGTGAAGATAATGAAGTTTACAAAGTTCTTGGTTTTGATGTTTCAGACAATTCTTTCATGGTTTTTGGAATCATTCCAGGACGTCAATCTTTTGCTTTCTTTCATTTTGACAAATAAATATCCTCATAAATATTATACTTTGTTGTTACTATTATTGTGGGGCAGATGGGGATTGAACCTATAGTGCGTTCTACTACATACTAACAATTGTTGTTGCAACATACTTCAACACAATTTGTCTGTCTGTCTATCTATCTCTGTCTATCTATGCATGTATATATCCTTTTATCTGTTTCAGTCATTTGACTGTGGCCATGCTGGAGCACTGCCTTTAGTCAAACAATTCGACCCCATGACTTATTCTTTGTAAGCCTAGTATTTATTCTATCAGTTCTTTTTGCCAAACCGCTAAGTTACGGGGGATGTAAGCACATCAACATTGGTTGTCAAGCAATGATAGGGGACAGACAGACAGACACACAAACATATGCATACACACACACACACACATATATATATGTATATATGATGGGCTTCTTTCAGTTTCTGTCTACCAAATCCACTCACAAGGCTTTGGTCGGCCTGAGGCTATAATAGAAGACACTTGCCCAAGGTGCCACACAGTGGGACTGAACCTGGAACCATGTGGTTGGTAAGCAAGCTTCTTACCACACAGCCACTCCTACGCCTTTCTTAACACACAGCCAACGTGTTAAAACATTCCAAATACATTTTTATTTGTGTGAAAAAAGCAGGCAAAAACCATAAAAAAAAAAAAGTGGTTGATGAATATGGAAATTGGATCTGTGATGGAGTGGTGGTGGTGGTGTTGGAAATGACATAAAGAAAGAAAGAAAGAAGAAAATGGGAGGTGAAGGAGATATGTTATTCAGACAGTCACTGCGAATATGAGACATCATATGTCTATATAAACTGGCTGACAGACACACATACAAACATACATCCATTACACAACATACACGTATACATGCATTACACAACAACATACACATTACAATACACACACACACACAAGCATACACATTTAAACACAGTCACATGCAGATTAGCACCCACACACGTATATGCTTCATGCTAAGAAGTTTCAAGAATCGCACCAACAGTTGCAGAAGTCACAATTTTGCTGAACTCCTCAGATGTTCCTGAGATAGAAATACTTCGGGTTGAAATTGAACCCCTATCATTGACTTTGGCAAATATTCTAGTGATAATTATTTTAATTAACACACAATTTACTAACACATTGCATCTTTAAAAATATTTCCCGGTGTTACCATTATATTGAGATTCATGAACTCTGCCACCCTTTGACAGGTCTTATTTTCCATCCTGCAGGGTGTCCGACAATCACCCTCCTCACCAAGCAAGCTCAATGGAGTTGTCAGTTTAGTCGCAGACCCCAGGTAACTGGATAACTTCCAGAAATCCTTGGCTTGGTTGAGCTGTCGATCGACCTTACTGGTTCGAGAGAGGTTGTCGAAACACAGCTTTGACACCTCCCCCCCCCCCACATGCCCGAGGTGCGGGCGCATCAGTGAAACCGTTGCGCACGTCTTTGTATGTTGCGAGGAGCAGAGGGAGTTGATAGCCTATGTCAAACAACTGATGCCGGATGCGGAAAGAGTACGGCTCTCGACTGAGTTCATTGTTAAGATCGTACCGCCTCCCTCCATTAACAAGGAAAGGAAGGCATCTTTTTTCTGTGTAGTGGCCATACTGAAAGATACAGTATGTATGACAAGCGCGAAGGGGACTGAGATAGGCCACTTTATCTCCAGACACGGGTCGATGAGTTATTTTAAATTCCACCTGTTGAGAAAGACCCGTCTAGAGAAAAGGTATGGAAAATTTTGGACAACTGTTGTAAGGAAGTTGGGTATGAATGGGGTCATGAACAATATTTGGTAAATTTTCAGATTAACACCCGCACGATTTTCACTAGGGTGTTAGGGTTAGGGTTTTAAGGTTAGGGAATTCCGTCCCTAACCGTAACCTCCTAGTGAAAATCGTGCGGGTGTTAATCTGAAAATTTACCCAATATTTTTATATATTTATACTTTTATTCGCATTTTTCATTTTCGTTGTCAAATTCGATTTATCATCCGTATTTCATGTAACTCCAGCCCTGTGTAAGACTGTCCTTGTTTCATCCCCGCCCCTGTTCTTTCCTCTCTATATAAGGCGAATAAAGAAATACAGTTTAGGCGCCCACAACACGACCAAGCAACAGGTTGTTGCTGTGTCACATTTTGCCAGTAGTGCCCAAGATCTCTCTCTCTCTCACACACACATTCATGTGTGGGTGTTAATATGTAATGTATACGTGTTAAAACATTCGAAATAAATTTTTATCCGTGTAAAGAAAGGAGACAAAAACAATAAAAATATGTTTGTTTCTATGGAACCTGGTCGTGTGGCGGCGGCAGCGTTGGAAAACGACGTAAATTAGAGAGAAAGAGAGAGAGAATTGGGGGATGAAGGAAAGATATATTATTTATAGTCACTGGAAAGATATATCATTTACGGTCACTGGAAAGATATGTTATTTATAGTCACTGGGAATGCCAGCGGAAATGATTGGCAATCATTTGACATACATACACACTCACACACACACATCTTTAATCAAATATATACATATATATATACACACAAAACGCACACTTATTTAAATTAAACATCACACTACAACATACCTGTGTATATACCCATTACAATATACACACACACACATTTAAGCAAGGACACCTGCCAAGTAACGCTGATGTGCCCGTAAACTTCTTGCTGGTAAATTAACAAGTGACACTCGCAGGATTGACAATTTTGTCACATCTTCAACGAATTCAACTTCCAAGATATCTACAAGACAGAAAAACCTTAGGCGCAAATTGAAATCCTGTTATCGATTCCGGTAAATATTGTGAAAATCATTTTAATTAACCTTTTTGGTTACTATTTTTTTTTCAATTTTTCCACCGGGTGCGGATCTATATATTAACCACCTTTTTCAGAGATGTCGGATCTTTTTTAAAACGGTGGCCCCCGTTTTAAAAAAGATCCGAGATGTCTAGTAAATATCTATATTTGAATGAAAATATACGTTCACTGTACTCTGGAGGTATTTGTCACTTATTTCCAACTCCAAATACTTCGTTCATCTGTAACTTCAAATTTCAGTTAAGCACTTTAGCAAAACCAAGTCTTAATTAACCTCTTAACATATTATACGTTATATTTTCCTTCAGAGACGTCTAGTAAATATCTATATTTGAGCGAAAATATAAGTTCACTGTACTATGGAGGTATCTGTCACTTATTTCCAACCCCAAATACTTCGTTCGTGAAGTTTTTCTCGCTTTCACTCATTAACTATCATTAATTATCGTTTCTATCAGTAACTTCATAACAAATCAGAACTGATCCGAAATAATTTCTGTACTTTCTTATGTACAAATCCAAAATAAAATGTTTTGTACAGAAATTGAAAACAAATGTGTATGTTAAGAGGTCAAACGATAAAATACAAACACATTTACATCATTAAAAATTTTCCAGTGTTACTTCAAACATAAATATATTGTTATATTGAAGATTATTTTATTTTCAGGCAGTATTTTATAGACTAGAAGCTGTTTAAACATTTTGCAGTGTTACATTACATGCAAAACATTTCATTTCCAGAATATAATATAAAGTACATGTAGCGTGATGGAGGGAAAAGAAGCAAAAGGGAGAAAGTAACACAGAGACCTTACCTGTTGACCGTGGCGGGACGAGCGATCAGTGACCAGATAAAAACATAACCTTTCAAACGCGCCATCGCACGTGCTCTGTGCCCACGCATGTCCCCGTGGCTCTTCCGCTGGCCCCTACAGTCTTCACTTCCGTTTGCTTCGTCTGTAATCCTCTCCACCAAACATACCTCATCACGACCCATAACACCACAAACACCGTATGCCCCCCCTCCTCCGATCTACAGATCACTCAACCGGCTTTCCCACTCATTCCTCGCTCCCAAACTCACACCTTAACTGGTTTCATAATCAGCCAACCGGAGAGGAGGGTGCCGCTCCCTCTGTGGACGCTGTGTGACCCCAGGACTGGCCTGAGATCCTGGCATGCTGCTGCTGGCTTCATCGTCTTGCCCACTGTTGCTGGTTCCATCCTCTGAGGCATTGACAATCTTCCGCACATCCAAAACATGGCGTGGCATACCATCGACAGAGACGTTGTTCTTCGAATTGATGGAGGTTATTGTTCCCTTTCCCCATTGTGATATACACCGTGCATTTGGGGGTTTTACCCAAACTTCTTCCCCGACCTGCACGAAGGCGTGCTCTTCCTCTCCCCGGAGTCGCATTGATGCAGTACACAGATGCCTCTACTCGTACCTGAATATTGCCCTGTGTGGCACCGACTCCTCAGCCTGCCCTAACCTGGGCGATATATTGTACCAAAATACGGCCTCGATTGGTGAAATGTGGCCCCTCTCTGCTATGGTCTTGATGGTACGGTGATGCCTTTCCACCACTCCATTTCCACTTGGCCAGTATGCCGCCCTGAAGAAGCGGCTGACCTGCCACCAATCTAGGTCATGGCTAGAACATCTTTCATCATAAGATAAGAATTAACTTTAAGTTAAAGATCAACAACAGAAACCATGATTTTAATACATTTAAACAAATATAATTCTTCCATTTGAAATACATTGACTGGTTATAAAATTAATTTTTTATGCTTTAATATTTCGCTGAAAAAAATTGTATTTTTCCATCATCATCATCATCGTCGTTTAATGTCCGCCTTCCATGCTAACATGGGTGAGACAGTTTCACAAGAGCTGGCCAGGTAGGAGCCTGAACCAGACTTCTGTGGCTGTTTTGGCTGGGTTTTTACAGCTGGATGCCCTTCCAAACACCAACCACTCAACAGAGTGGACTGGATGCTTTTAAGTGGCACCTGCTCTAACAGGGTCACCAAGTACTTGCAAGGCAAAAAAAAAAAGCTTTCAAGACGGGAGGAGGTGATCTTGTGTTGGATGATGAAAGGTTATAGTGAGACAGAGAGACAGGTGTCTTGCTGTAGAGCAAGTGCAAGGTTATACATGGCCGGAGAGGATGAGATCAAGAATGAAGACAGAAACAGGTGCGCTACAGCAAAGGAAATACATGGTTGTCCAACCTGAGGGAAATGCAAGAGAAGGAGAGAGAAAGTGAGAGAGAGTAGGGCAGAGAGGGTGGCAAAGTGCCGGGTATACTCACAAGGGACTGAGATCAGAATATAAATGGGATGGTTGAGTAAAGGAAGAGAGAGATATTGATGGTAGCAAATGCCAGGGCATACCCTTGAGGTTCCAATGCGATAATATAAGTCCCACGATATTGCGAATTAATATAATTCTTAAACATCCTGTTGAGTTTAAAAAGATTATATTTTTACATTGTTGTTGTTGGCACTCCGTCGCTTAACGACGACGAGGGTTCCAGTTGATCCGATCAACGGAACAGCCTGCTCGTGAAATTAACGTGCAAGTGGCTGAGCACTCCACAGACACGTGTACCCTTAACGTAGTTCTCGGGGGGGATATTCAGCGTGACACAGAGTGTGACAAGGCTGACCCCTTTGAATTACAGGCACAACAGAAACAGGAAGTAAGAGTAAGAGAAAGTTGTGGTGAAAGAGTACAGCAAGGTTCGCCACCATCCCCTGCCAGAGCCTCGTGGAACTTTAGGTGTTTTCGTTCAATAAATACTCACAACGCTCAGTCTAGGAATCGAAACCGCGATCCTATGACCGCGAGTCCGCTGCCCTAACCACCGGGCCATTGCGCCTCCACATATAAGTTATAGATTACATTTAAATAAAATATTCAAAACAATAATCTGTTTCATAGTTTGTTAAATTTAGAAATATCTGAAGTTTCTGTGGAATTATTTGCTAAGTTGAGAAACTGGTTATTTTAAAAGTATGGATTTGTAGTAACGCCGTGCGCATGCGTAGAATTAAACAACCAAGCGTTTCCCGCTCAATTCATTCTCTTTCTCGCTGGCCAGCGATTGAGCATGGACGTATTTAAGCTGTCTCTCTACATCTTTCGGACTTACACTCGACAGCTCGTTCACAACTACGGAACAACGTCCCAACAACTATGCTCACTCACACAGAAGCTGTAACAACAAGAGCTAAAGATGTTTAGGTAGAGATGGACTATATGTAATCTGAACCTTTCCCCCACTTATTTATTAATTTTTTTTATGGAATCCCACGTTTTAGGCTATGGAGATTCCGGTTCTGAAAAAAAATTTTTTGAAAAATTTCAATTACCCCCCCCCCCCCCGCCACCAAGCAGGCTATTTACATGCTAGAAATAACAGCCAAATCTTACGAAACTAGTGTTAGGGTTAGGTTTACCCTGTGGATCTATATAAAAACCGGGGGGGGGGGGGGTCGAAATTTTGAAATTAAGATTTTTGAAAATTTTTTTCCAGAATCGGATTCTCCATGGTCTGAAACATAGGATTCCGTAAAAAAAAACAAAATTTAAAAGTGGGGGTATACCCAGATTACATATACTCCATCTCCACCGATGTTTATATATTTACCACCTGAATAAATGTTTAAGTTGATAGTCTGGAGTTCAGCGTTCCGTTAAGTTCATAGTAGGAAAGTCAGGTATACAATCTAAAGATGTATAACCCACTTTCTACTAAAGATTTATTGATGAGAAAGAAGTGAATAATAATTGAAAAGCTGGTGTGTCACTTATAGATAGAAATAGGTTAACAGACATTTTAAGCTATGTGTGTTTTGTGTGTTACTCATTAATTTACTGAACCATGAACACGCAGGAGCAGTGCTTTAGTGGGTTTAATTCATCTCACAAACCCTGGTATTTCCTTTTAAGTCGGATTCATGTTTTAGCCATATTTATTAGTGGAACTGCAAGGTTTTATAGAACAAGTACCGATACATTTTCAACACGTTTAAATGATGGGTAGTACTAATCACACACACATACAGAAAACAAAAGGCAGGTGAAGGAACAACAGGCAGGTGTATTAGTTTAACGCTTGAGAAGAATGGAGAAAGTCTTTGGTGTTTCAAGGTCATCAATCGGTCCTATTATTCAAACATGTTAAACGTTCAAAAATGTTGTAAATATTCACACACACACACATATGCATATATAAGGGAGGGGGGAAGGCGAGAAAGAGAGAGAGAGAGAGAGTGGAAGTCAGGTAAACTTACATCTAATGACGTAATGTAATTGTAACGGAGGTACTACTAAAGCAGCGTGGTCGCGCGTCTGCGCTAGCTAGTCGTGAGTGGTCGATCCTAACCCTAACCCTAACCCGCGTGTGCAAATGAATACGTGTTTAGGGTTAGGGTCGACCACTCACGACTAGCTAGCGCGGACGCGCGACTGCGTGTTCGGGACCGTGCTGCTTTAGTAGTACCGTAACGGACACCTTATATAGCCTTAGATTGAGTTAGTTACGATTTCATCATAGCTAAAAATAGATTGACAGCTCCCTTAGTGAAAACCTTAAATTGGTGCCCTTTTTGTAAATCAGCAGCAGAATTTCACCATAGCTAAAACTAGATCGTCTACCTCGCTGCTAACTATAAATACAACATAGGGAACATTAGATGGGTAGGCAGAATTTCACCATAGCTAAAAATAGATCGTCTACCTCGCTGCTAACTATAAATACAACATTAGATGGGCAGTCTGAATTTAGTTTCTGACTCGAACGTACGGAAAGCGGTTTTAACTGCTATCAACTCAGCCAAGATATGCAACAACCCAGAACAGCGGTTTTCACTGCTGTCAACCAAGCTGAACCAAATACATGTTTTCTCCGCATATAACTTGTAGCTAGTTATACAGGTTTGTAATGTAGAGCTTGTCTTACCGCCTAAAATCACAGCTTGAACTGTGACGAAACCAAGTGCTGTTGCAGCTGCCTAGAAACGAATGGCTACAAGTTATTTAATCATCAAGAAGGTACATGGACAGAAGAAAGCCTGAACAGGTACACAACAACTGGTGTCCGTTCAGAGCATGCAATTCATGTATTTGAACATTTGTCTTCAGTTATTCTTTTACTAGTTTCACTCATTTGACTGTGGCCATGCTGGAGCACTGCCTTAAAGGGTCTTTGTAGCTGAAGAAATCGACCCCAGGACTTATTCTTTGTAAGCCCAGTACTTATTCTGTTCATCTCTTTTGCCAAACTGCTAAGTTATGGGGGATGTAAACACACCAACATTGGTTGTCAAGTGATGGTGGTGGAGGGACAAATACAGCCACAGAGACACACACACACATATGCATATACACACATATATATATATATATATATATACAATGGGCTTCTTTCAGTTTCTGTCTACCATATCCTCTCACAATGCTTTGGTTGACCCAAGTCTATAGTAGAAGACACCCACCCAAGGTGCCATGCAGTGGGACTGATCCCAGAACCATGTTGCTTGGAAGCAAACTTCTTACCACATAGCCACACCTGTGCTTATTTTTAAATATATAAAATCAGGTTGGTGCAAAGCTAATGGCTGATTTTAAGGTCCCTATTAAAAATGAAAAAGCCCACGATTAAGATAATATTTATTCATTAACATAGTTTCTGTTGCATTCTAGAACTTCAATCCATCTGTCAACAAGCTTATAAATTCCATACTTGTAAAAGTGTTAGTAAGTTGGAAAACAGACAAATTATTAATCTCTTCAGGGAGATGGCCCTGCTCAGTATATAGAGAATTTGCATGCAGAAATTCCATATGGTATACCCTGTGCTTGCTATGGATGCATAAGAGATGCAGCAATATTAAAAGAAGATTAACAAAGTAGTCTTTGTGTGTGATAGATGTGTAGGTACAATAAACATTAAGAATCTACAGAAAATAGACTTCCTCAAATGTCCAGTGGGAGATCCTTAGTTTAGTAAATAGCTTCTGTTAATTAGGTGATCAAATTAGCAGTGGAGGATGAAGCTTTGAAAATATAGTTGCTAGAATAAGAATGAACTGGGTAACGTTTAGATTGCTTTCTTCTATAGGTACGAGGTTTCTAAATTTGTGGGGAGGGGGTAAGTCAATCATATTGACCCTGGTGTTTCACTGGTACTTGATTTAATCGACCTCGAGAGGATGAACGAAGGCGAAGTCAACCTTGCTGGCATTTGATCTCAGAATGTAAAGACGAATGAAATACCATTAAACATTTCGTCTGGCATGCTAATGATTCTAACAGCTTACCCACCTAGCTTCTCCATGTCACTTATTAATACATTGTAATCAAATGTTTATGCCTAATAAACATTATTCCAACAAGTTGTCTAAATATTAATTAGACAACCTAATGAACTGACAGAAATACAGAAATGTTTTGTTTGTGTTTCAAATAATGAAGTAAACATCATCTCCCTGAAACTTGAATATTTTCACAAAGCTGAATGTTTTCTTTATATTTCATTACAGATTCACTATGGAAGACCAAGCAGGAAACACTTCAAGAAGACTTACACCTCAGAAAAGAGCTTTCTCTGACTCAAAATCAAAATGGGATGAAGAAGGAGTTGAGAAGAAAAGGTGTAAATATGAGAGTGATGATGGTTCAAAGAGAGAAATGTCAGAGAAACGAGCTTCATCTCAGTCAACAACAAAACAAAAAAGACAAAAAGGAGACCATAAAAACTGGGAAATAATTGGAAGACAAGATGTTTTTGACAAACACATATTTTATAAAAGATCAAATGCATATGAAGACAAAATGAATTTGCTGATAAATTCTCGGGAAAAAATATGTACTTTTTTAAAAAGTGTTGGTTTGGACGAGAATAACTTTCTTAAAGATTTTACACAGAGAATAGAAATTCTGCAGAAAGACATTAAGAAAAATGATTACAGTCAAGATTTTATTATTATAGGAAAACTTGAATGGTTTCTGGAACAATACATAAAGACAAATGTTTTGCAAGACAAACACAAAACCATTGAAATACCAAAAATATACAATAAATTTCGACCTCTTTGTCCGGTTATGACCAGAGAAGCGAAGATCAATGAATCTGGTGAAGAATTTGACAAAAGCATGATAATATCCAATATTATTGTAATACAGCGGGGAGTGATTACCTATTCCCACCATTGTATGACAGTATGTTGTGTGACAAGAGACGGTGACAGAAATTATGTTCATTGCCCATCGTCTGTCACCGATTTCACCAGAATCGGTCAAGATACAGTTCTGGCCACCCTCCCCTTCCGAAAATTAATTATTATTATCAACCCTTCAAGTTTTAATATTAAAACACTTCAATTTGGTTTTTTCTTGATTTCTTACTTGGAATATTCTACACTTATAGGTGTAGAAATGTTTGGTAAGACTGTTTACCAAATTGATTGGGAAGATAATAGAATTATCACTCAATTCATTGCCAAAGAGACACCTGCAAATATTGCTGTAGGTCCACAAGGTAACCTGTTAATAGCATTTGCCAATATTAACAGGGTTACCTGTTATATTCTGGATGGCCAGCAGTTATTTGAGGTAGAGACCCATTCTCTGAATCTCCCAACCAACATCACTGTGTACCAAAACCATTTCTATGTCCTCCAGGGACAAATTATTTACAGGATTTCAGCTAAAGGTGGTGTGACAATGAGGGACATTGGCAGGAAATGTCGGTATTTTTGTGTTTGTTCAGATATCATTTTCTTGACTGACTATTTTGGAGTTCTGCGTATTATAAGGAAAACTAAAGATTTTTGGTTCAAGTCATCTTACTGCAACCAGCTATGTACATCAAGTCTGATCAACCATATATATATTGAGGATTTCTATAATGTCAAAAATATTCTACCTATGTCAACATCTTCCATATTAATACTCTACGGGAATAAGAAAGCTACATTATTCTCTGATAATGCGGAAATAATTAGCCACAATTATTTAACTTTCAATTCCTCACCTTCTGCACTTTGTAGATTGAACTCAAACAGATTTCTGGTCTTTTATCATGAAATGAAAGGATTTCAGTGTATCACCTGTCCTGAACTAAGAAAAGGTCCTTTAATAAAGGTCCAAACTGATTACATTGAAATATGTCATATTGTATCAAATAAGTGTTTAGCTGTGACCACCACTGAAAACAAAAACGAGATCCATATCCTATTGATCAAGGAGGACAAAGTTGACATTATAGAAAGAATTTCTCTGGGACATTATAATGTCACCATTGCTGCAACTCCAATTAATTTTGTAGTCGTAGATAGAAGGGAAAATAAAATGGTATTCTATTCCACATGTGGTGAAGAACTTTTTCAAAAATACCTTTCATTCTATGGCTGCCCTCATCACATCTACTCTGATAATGTTTATTTTTATGTCCTCTTCAAGAGACACTCTATTCTGATATGTTATGATATATATGGAGAAATGAAATGGCAGTGGCAACTGCCTTTCCCTGTTCACCCTCACATTGCTGTTTTCCAAGGGACTGTTTATCTACCAGACACTCAACTCAACAGGGTCCTTTTTTACAAGTATCAGGACCGGTCGTCTGGCTGTTGTTTACACCTGAAAAATCCTTATATCAGAAATCTAAATCTACGACTCAAAGAAAAGGAGAAAGACAAAAAACTTGTCATTGGCGAAATATGTAATCTGGCGAATGGACAGTTGGTGGTGTCTGACATCAACCATGATTGCTTGTTATACATTTCTAATGAAGGAGACATTGTGTCGAGATTATCTCTGCCGTCTACAGCTACAGATATATGTCAATGGGATTCTCATCAAATAGGTGTCACATTACCCCTACAGAAGCAATTGAGGGTCATTGGAAACCTATCGAAGACAGTGAGAAGTGTATCATTAGGGCAGCCTTATGTACGGGTGTGTAAGATGGGTGAAGGTGAAATTGTTTGTTATTGTGATAAACCATCACATTTAGATATTTTAGCCATCAATTATTATAATCAAGTTGAAACAATTAAGACAATTAATATCCCTTTTTTTGTGAAATCATTAGCAATTGAAATTGAAACACCAAAATTATTAATTGTTACTAGGAAAATAGCATTTCAGTACAACACTAGTAACTGTAGTGGTGGTGGTTATAGTAGTAGTAGTAGTAGTAAGATGGTCCCCAGTGTTTTAATGTCCCAAGTGAAACGTCCCCCCAATCTCTACGGTGGATCTATTGATAAAATGTTTATTTATCTGATAGACAACAGCCGTATGTTTGCTATAAACGATCATAATTTGTTGGTTAATGATCTCGTTACAAATAATCAACTTAACATTTATATCAATCTGATGGATGTATTTTCCAGAAAAATCTGTGTCAGTGAAATGTTGTCTTCTTCGTTATATGTACAGGATCTGACAGTTTCTGACAAAGCTAGACATGTTGCTGTCCCTCCAGGTTTTGGAGACAAATATCCAGTGTACATTCGCCGTTTGTGTGTTATTGAAAATAACCTGATAGCATCATATGACTGGAAAAATAAAAACATTAAGATATTCACATTTGATGGTCAGCTTGTGGACTCTATCAAATTGAATGTTTTTCCTATTAATATGTGTCGTTGGCAGTCAAAAACGCTGGTTATTACAACTTATGGTGCTAAGTGCCAATTGTTGACATTAAAAGTTGAATTCCCATTGTTGTTGGTAACGTACCTGACAGGAAATGAATATAAATGTATTGCTTCTTTATCAAACAATCAACTGGTGTGTAGTAGATGGGGACATAAACGTAATTTGTACGTTATCGTTATTGATGAAAAACATTCAACCGTGAATATAATAAAACAAATGGACATACCTGAGACATTAACGAAAGACAGATGTGGCCGTATTAATTACATTTGTAATATTATAGTTACTGCTAATGATGTCATCATTATTAGCAATAGAAGATTCATAATATCCTTCAACAGTGATGGTCAGTATTTGTATTCAGTTAGACACTACATGGCTTATGATGATATTAAGTATAACAACATGACAATTGATGACAGTTATTTGTACATTTATGGATGGTGGGACCGTTATGGTGATTTCACTGGCTATAATAGCTTAGTCTGTTTGACACAGACAGGAGAATACAACAGAATATTTATAAATAGTAGAATTTATAAAGATAAAGTAGATTTCACCAGTTTTAATTGTAATGGTCCACGTTTTGCTGGAAGCCACAACAAAGATAAATTGTATGTTGAAGGGTTGTTTATGGTGAATCGAGAAAGGTTCCCGGTTGCTCGTTTACAAACAGACGAATTTGCTGTTCAAGTAAAAGATTTTGATATTTCTGATGAAGGAAAGACAGTTGTGTGTGAAAAAGCCAATAATGGAAATGTTAAAATATTTGATGAAGACGGGGAGCTGCTATGTCACAGAGATGTTGGAAGTTTAGTTGGTGGTGTGTGTTTTACACAAGAAAAACACATAATGGCCACGGTTTCCAAAAGAAAAGAAATATTTCAACTGAATGGAAAAAATTTGAAGACATCTCAAGCTTGGACAAGTCTCATCCCTTATGGTGTAATATGGAGAAAAGTGGGGGGTATTTACTGGTGTCAACATATTGAATTGATTGAATGTCATTGCATAAAGATTGATGGGGACCAAGTGAAGGTTCTGGAATCTGTGTCGTTATTAAATCTTGATTCTGGTCTTCATTTCCCTTCCATTACATCTGAGACAAACAAGGAAATATTCAGTAATGACTTGATTAATAAATTGAAATACAGTGGAGGAGATGGAGGAAGAAGAGGTGAATCAGGTAAAATAATTAGTAAAGGTAGAATAAAGGTGAGATGTGGTAATTACATAGCAGAAAGTATATCAGGAACTGATGAAATATCAGTGAGGAGACTTCCATATAGAACAGCAATGGTCCCTCTTTCCATTCCTACATGCACTGAACCTGTTAATTATGATATCGAAGACAGTAGAGATTACAACAGTAAACTAATTAAGTTAGATGAGAATGTGAGTGTGTTGATGTTTCGAGAAAGTGTCACATTAATTAACACAATGACAGGAGACATACTTCAACACAAACAACTACTACAACAACAACCACTAGACATATGTTGGTGGACTGATGAATGTTTCATTGTCGCCTTTGGTGAACAGCTGATGTTCTTCAACAGAGATCTCTGCTGTTTAAAAACCATCAGAACTGAAAAATTCTACAACAGGATTTATAAATACAACGACAATCAACTTGTGTGTGGTGGTGGTCATTATATTGAAGACATGACTGAATGTAGAAGATGTTGGTCTTCCTATTATGTAGATGTAGTTGCTATTGATGGAGAGATATGTAAATACATACATAAAGTGTGCTCTTGGCTGAGAAAGAAGGTGGAGATAGAGGTGGTGTTGGATATAGTAGTGACATCTGGTGGTGATATTGTTGTTGTGAAGGAAGAGCGGGAAAGATCCTGGAGTGGCTATGCCTATGATGTCATTTGGTTCAGTGAACATTTGGTCAGAAGTATAAAACTACCAAGATATCTGTATAACAACATTCATAGACATTATCTAACTACACATGGTAAATATGTGTATATAGTAGACAGATATAACAATATTTACCAAATACCTGGACATATTGAACATCAAACATCTGAAGATATTCAACAATATTTACTCCTGAGAGGTATTGATAATGAAGTTTACAAAGTTCTTGGTTTTGATGTTTCAGAAAATTCTTTGATGGTTTTTGGAATTATTCCAGGTTGTCAATCTTTTGCTTTCTTTCATTATGACAGATAAATATTTTAATAAATTCTTAACTTTGTTGTTATTATTGCTACAGGGCTCACCTGGAAATTGAACCGAAATCACTGACATTGCATTCTACACACTAACAGTTATTGTAACTTTCTTCAATATTCTTTCTCACTAGATACATGTATGTGTGTGTGTGTATTAAACTCTATATACATTTTTACATGTGTATGTATGCGTAGATGTGCATTTGTATCCATGTATTCAAGGATGCTGAATGTGTATATTTATGGAAAGATGCTGTATGTATATACAAGTACACGTGTGTATACATCATGCATGTATGTATGTGTTTTTATTTGCTTAGTCTGGATGGTTGAGTAGAGCCCATGGCCTCTGCAGAACCTCCAACATAAATGGGTGTTATGTGTCGATTTGAAAATCGTAAATTTCCTACATGGTAAACAAAGTGGCTACACGAAATTCCCATGTTTTTTTTTTTGTGTGTGTATATGGGCGAGTAGAGCGAAAGAGGGGCACCCCGAGAGTTGAAGGTCAGTGATAAGAAAGTTATTAGTGCAGCGCTAGTTCCGAAAGAGAAAAAAAATCATCTTCACTTCCTTGCATATCGAATTGGGATTAATGAAACAGTATGTAAAATCACTCGATAAAGAAAGTGAATGTTTTGAGTATATATGTAAATTGTTTGCAGGACTTAACACCGAAAAACTCAAAGCAGGAGTGTTTGAGGGTCCTGATATCAGAAAACTAATTAGGGATGATAAGTTTGTTACTTCAATGAATGACTTGGAAATTCCGTGCTTGGATAGCGTATGTTGATGTGGTGAGAAACTTCTTGGGCAATCGCCGGGCCGAAAATTACAAGGAATTAATGGAAAAGCTGTGGAAAAGTCTAGAGGACATTGGTGCTAATATGAGTATTAAAGGTTCCTTTCTTTACATAGCCATTTATGCGAAGAGAGTGATGAGCAAGGAGAACGATTCCATCAGGATATCAAAACAATGGCAGAGAGCGACCAGGGACGGTGGGACAAACTAATGATGCCTGACTCCTGCTGGAGTATCAAAAGAGACTTAAATAGCATTGAACATGACAGACAATCAAGAAAGACAAACATTTTACCAAAGTTCTTATGGTCACGAAGGTTTTATTTCTGCTGTTAGTTTATTTAATGATTTGATGAAAAAAACTTATGGGTCTTGGTTTATTCAATCGTGTTATTTTTAAAGACTTAATGGTGAGGGGGGGGGGGGGGAGATTTGAAATTTTGAAGTTGCGATTGATAAGTATTCTGTTACAATCAATAATATTGTGAAAATATTCTGTACTTACCAATGTGCGTGGTAGATTACCTTGTTGGGACTATTCAAGAAGAGTGGTCTCGGTGCGCACACTCGCGCATCCGCGCTACCGAGTCGTGACTAGTCGATCCTACAACGACTATCTAGCGCCAATCTTGTAAACAAAGTAAATAAAACACAAAGTAAATTTTTTTTTTTGTTGAATCTTCCCCATCTTACTCTTAAAACGTCCATCAATTTGGTAGGGGTTAGGCAAAAGATAATTCCTTGTAATGTCCCTCATGTACTGTTACCATTGAACAACCAGTAGATTTTGAAAGACCGACTATTTAATGGACTCTTTACCAAAAACAGGTAGTGCATAATTTATTTACTTTGTTTAAAAAAATAATTTATTTTGTTTAGAAAAAAACCCTCATACATGCTTTGCGCATGACGCGCACTCGCGCTAGGTAGTCGTAGGATCGACTAGTCACGACTAGCTAGCGCGTGTGTGCGAGTGCGCGCACAGGGACCACTCTTCTTGAATAGTACCCTATGGATTGATGAAATGTTGTCAGTTGGTGCAGAAGCTGCGTGTAAAGATATTTATTCTCAGGACGAAAATCTTCATGGTCCAGGATACAGCCTGGCAGCCTGCAATAAAAAATCGTGCATTCTTTTGGAAGCAGGACGGAAAGCCTGCATGAACTGATATCGAGCAATATATTGCTTTAAGAAACACGGTTTAATTCCGGGCCGTAAAACAGCTCTCTTGAGGCCCCCGCCCCCACAATCGTTCTATGGTCTGTGTGTGAACTAACGCGTTTGCCGGATCGACGAAGTTCTATGGTTAATTTGAAAATGTGTATAACCTAAATTTTGAAGGGAACTATAAGCGCCCCAACAGTCACTATAAATAATAGTCTGGATGGTTGAGTAGAGCCCATGGCCTCTGCAGAACCTCCAACATCATTGAGTTTCTAGTCCAAAACATAAATGGGTGTTATGTGTCGATTTGAAAATCGTAAATTTCCTACATGGTAAACAAAGTGGCTACACGAAATTCCCATGTTTTTTTTTTTGTGTGTGTATATGGGCGAGTAGAGCGAAAGAGGGGCACCCCGAGAGTTGAAGGTCAGTGATAAGAAAGTTATTAGTGCAGCGCTAGTTCCGAAAGAGAAAAAAAATCATCTTCACTTCCTTGCATATCGAATTGGGATTAATGAAACAGTATGTAAAATCACTCGATAAAGAAAGTGAATGTTTTGAGTATATATGTAAATTGTTTGCAGGACTTAACACCGAAAAACTCAAAGCAGGAGTGTTTGAGGGTCCTGATATCAGAAAACTAATTAGGGATGATAAGTTTGTTACTTCAATGAATGACTTGGAAATTCCGTGCTTGGATAGCGTATGTTGATGTGGTGAGAAACTTCTTGGGCAATCGCCGGGCCGAAAATTACAAGGAATTAATGGAAAAGCTGTGGAAAAGTCTAGAGGACATTGGTGCTAATATGAGTATTAAAGGTTCCTTTCTTTACATAGCCATTTATGCGAAGAGAGTGATGAGCAAGGAGAACGATTCCATCAGGATATCAAAACAATGGCAGAGAGCGACCAGGGACGGTGGGACAAACTAATGATGCCTGACTCCTGCTGGAGTATCAAAAGAGACTTAAATAGCATTGAACATGACAGACAATCAAGAAAGACAAACATTTTACCAAAGTTCTTATGGTCACGAAGGTTTTATTTCTGCTGTTAGTTTATTTAATGATTTGATGAAAAAAACTTATGGGTCTTGGTTTATTCAATCGTGTTATTTTTAAAGACTTAATGGTGAGGGGGGGGGGGGGAGATTTGAAATTTTGAAGTTGCGATTGATAAGTATTCTGTTACAATCAATAATATTGTGAAAATATTCTGTACTTACCAATGTGCGTGGTAGATTACCTTGTTGGGACTATTCAAGAAGAGTGGTCTCGGTGCGCACACTCGCGCATCCGCGCTACCGAGTCGTGACTAGTCGATCCTACAACGACTATCTAGCGCCAATCTTGTAAACAAAGTAAATAAAACACAAAGTAAATTTTTTTTTTTGTTGAATCTTCCCCATCTTACTCTTAAAACGTCCATCAATTTGGTAGGGGTTAGGCAAAAGATAATTCCTTGTAATGTCCCTCATGTACTGTTACCATTGAACAACCAGTAGATTTTGAAAGACCGACTATTTAATGGACTCTTTACCAAAAACAGGTAGTGCATAATTTATTTACTTTGTTTAAAAAAATAATTTATTTTGTTTAGAAAAAAACCCTCATACATGCTTTGCGCATGACGCGCACTCGCGCTAGGTAGTCGTAGGATCGACTAGTCACGACTAGCTAGCGCGTGTGTGCGAGTGCGCGCACAGGGACCACTCTTCTTGAATAGTACCCTATGGATTGATGAAATGTTGTCAGTTGGTGCAGAAGCTGCGTGTAAAGATATTTATTCTCAGGACGAAAATCTTCATGGTCCAGGATACAGCCTGGCAGCCTGCAATAAAAAATCGTGCATTCTTTTGGAAGCAGGACGGAAAGCCTGCATGAACTGATATCGAGCAATATATTGCTTTAAGAAACACGGTTTAATTCCGGGCCGTAAAACAGCTCTCTTGAGGCCCCCGCCCCCACAATCGTTCTATGGTCTGTGTGTGAACTAACGCGTTTGCCGGATCGACGAAGTTCTATGGTTAATTTGAAAATGTGTATAACCTAAATTTTGAAGGGAACTATAAGCGCCCCAACAGTCACTATAAATAATAGTCTGGATGGTTGAGTAGAGCCCATGGCCTCTGCAGAACCTCCAACATCATTGAGTTTCTAGTCCAAAACATAAATGGGTGTTATGTGTCGATTTGAAAATCGTAAATTTCCTACATGGTAAACAAAGTGGCTACACGAAATTCCCATGTTTTTTTTTTGTGTGTGTATATGGGCGAGTAGAGCGAAAGAGGGGCACCCCGAGAGTTGAAGGTCAGTGATAAGAAAGTTATTAGTGCAGCGCTAGTTCCGAAAGAGAAAAAAAATCATCTTCACTTCCTTGCATATCGAATTGGGATTAATGAAACAGTATGTAAAATCACTCGATAAAGAAAGTGAATGTTTTGAGTATATATGTGACATTTGATTAGCGGGAGAAGAGTTGAAGCATTTCGTCTTTCCCCTTCCCCACATTCCGATGATAGAGGCATCAAAAATTGTTTTTTCGATTTGTGTTCAATTCCCCCGAAGAGCCAAATAGTCTTTACAAGCCTACCTCGGTTGTATTTTCTTCTAACCAAAACCGCTTCATCAATCTCCACTGCAATCCCTGGCCCTCCAATTTGTGCACGGCAGTTTTCAACCCAATGAAGGCAAACTTCACAACAGAAAGATCGCCAATCAACAGACATAGCAAGCATTATATCTAAATTTTCCATAACAGATTTATGCAACCAATTATCTGTTAGGAAACAATTAAAGAAACACAAGAACTTTCCAAGGGGGTAAACGGCTTCGCTCCAAAAAGGTGTTCTTGAAAATGGACACTGAAAACCTGCATTCTGTTTTCCTTTGTCTCCGATGACGAACCATCTTCCTACATCGAACCATATTAGTCCCATTTCTAATAATGCAAGGTGTATTACATGTTAGGCAATTCACAGATGCAGGGACAACTCCATGTTGGCGGAAAAATTGCAATGCCAAGTCATCATTATATCGAAATCTATAAATCCCGTCAAACAAAGTTAAAGTACAGGCAGTGCAAGATACCATCCTGATTTAGTGCTAATTAAAAGGAATTGGTGCTAATTAAAGTGCTCGTGTCAATGATAGGTTATATATTACCGTTCGGAAGCGATCTCGTTTCATTAGTCAGTTGAAATAACGGATTTTGGTGATCAATGGTGATACGAAAATATTTTGAAAAGTTATTGAAAAAATCCATTAGGTCAACACCCGGTCACAGCAGTGAAAAAGAAATGTGTCCATGTAGTGTCATAGGCCAAAAAAATGTTCAATTTGTCTAATCGTATCACCATTGGGCACCAAAATCCGTTATACATACCTAATACATAATACATACATACCTAAATATGTGTGTGTATATATATATATATATATATATATATACACACACACATGTACATTTGTTTTTGCTGGTACTCCGTCGCTTACGACGTCGAGGGTTCCAGTTGATCCGATCAACGGAACAACCTGCTCGTGAAATTAACGTACAAGTGGCTGAGCACTCCACAGACACGTGTACCCTTAACGTAGTTCTCGGGGGATATTTAGTGTGACACAGACTGTGACAAGGCTGACCCTTTGAATTACAGGCACAACAGAAACAGGAAGAAAGAGTGAGAGAAAGTTGGGGTGAAAGAGTACAGCAGGGTTCGCCACCATCCCCTGCCGGAGCGTCGTGGCCCTTTAGGTGTTTTTGCTCAATAAACACTCACAACTCCCAGTCTGGAAATCGAAACCGCGATCCTATGCCCTAACCACTGGGCCATTGCGCCTCCACAATATACACACACACAAAGAGTGTTGAGGAATGTTACAACACTAATTGTTAGTGTGTAGAATGCAATGTATGTGATGCAGGTTCGATTCCCGGGTGAACCCATTTATAATAATAAAAAGAATAAGATTGAAGTTTAATATTTCTGGAAATATTTATTTGTCATAATGAAAGAAAGCAAAGGATTGAGGTCCAGGAATAATTCCAAAAACCATCAAAGAATTTTCTGAAACATCAAAACCAAATACTTCAAAGACTTCATTATCGTCTTCACTGAGAAGTAAATATTTTGGATTATCTTCAGATATCAGGATTTCATCATCTTCAGGTGTTTTCCCTTCAATATGTCGAGGTATTTCGTAAATATTGTTTATTGTATCTGTTATATAAACACATTCACCAATTATGGTTAAATGAGGTCTTGCAATATAACATACCAGACCAGAATATTTTCTTCCTTCTATTCTTATTCTCCTCACCAAAGACTTTTCCCTGAACCATTCCACAACACACCAATCTTTCCACCATCCAAACTCCTTCTTCTCCCTCCTCACAACAACAACATCACCAAAAGATGTGACTCCCACATCCTCCACCCCTTCATCTCCCTCCAACCTTCCTATTCTCCTCATCTTCCCCCAACACACTTCATCTTTACATTTCCCATCTTTTATATCAAACAAATCCACATAATAAGGGTCAAAGATGTCGGGGTCTTTGCAATAATAGTAAAACTTGTTCTTCTTCCATATTCTTCTGTATTTCTTGAGTCTCTCTTTTCGAGTCATGTCTCTAATATAATGACCACCACACACGAGTTGATTGTCGTTGTATTTATAAATCCTGTTGTAGTATTTCTCAGTTCTGATGGTTTTTAAACGACGGAGATCCCTGTTGAAGACCCTCATTTCTCTCCCAAAGGCGACAACGAAACTTTCATCTGTCCACCGACAAATGTCCAGTGGTTCTTCTTCTTGTTGTTCATGTTGAAGTATGTCCACTGTTGTTGTTGTTGTTCTGATTAATGTGAGACTTTCTCGAAATATCAACACACTCACATTCTCATCTAACTTAATTAGTTTACTGTTCTGATCCCTAATGTCCCAATAATCATAATCAACAGGTTCCTCGAATGCAGGAATGGAAAAAGGGACCATTGATGTTCTATATGGAAGTCTCCTCACTGATATTTCATCAATTCCTGAATTATTAATCTCCACTATGTAATTACCACATCTCACCTTTAATCTACTTTTACTAATTATTTCACCTGATTCACCTCTTCTTCCTCCACCCCCATCTCCTCCTCTGTATTCCAATTTATTAATTAATTCATTACTGAATATTTCCTCAGATGTAATGAAAGGGAAACAAAGACCAGAATCAAGATTTAATAACGACACAGATTCCAGAATGTTCATTTGGTCCCCATCAATCTTTATGCAATGACATTCAATCAATTCAATATGTTGACACCAGTAAATACCCCCCACTTTTCTCCATATTACACCATAAGGGATGAGACTTGTCCAAGCTTGAGATGTCTTCAAATCTTTTCCATTCAGTTGAAATATTTCTTTTCTTTTGGGAACCGTGGCCATTATGTGTTTTTCTTGTGTAAAACACACACCACCAACTAAACTTGCCACATTTCTGTGACATAGCAGCTCCCCATCTTCATAAAATATTTTAACATTTCCATTATTGGCTTTTTCACACACAACTGTCTTTCCTTCATCAGAGATGTCAATATCTTTCACTTGAACAGCAAATTCGTCTGTTTGTAAACGAGCAACCGGGAACCTTTCTCGATTCACCATAAACAACCCTTCAACATACAATTCATTCTCTCTCCATATCCTCCTGGGGCTTCCAACAAATCTTGGTCCTTTACAGTTTATACTGGAGAAATATACTTCATGTTTATAAATTCTTTTATTTAAAAATATTCCCTTGTATTCTCCATTCTGGGTCAAACACAAAATGTTTTGATATCCGGATAAACCGAAATATTTTTCCCACTCCCCATGAATGTACAAAAAACTGTCATCAATTGTCATCCTGTCATAACCACCAAAATAACACTCCATGTAGTGTCTGACTGAATGTAAATATTGACCATCACTGTTGAAGAAAATGATGAATCTTCTGTGGAAGACAATAATGACATCTTCAGCAGTAACTTTAATATCCTTGATGTCATTTGAATAATTTCCATCTTCTTTTCTTGTTAATAATGGTTCAGGTATGTCTATTTGTTTTATTTCCTTCACACTCGAATGTATCTCATCCATATCAACAAAATACAAATGACTGTCATATCTCCATTTACTAAAAACCAGTTGATTGTTTGATAAAGAAGCCATACATCTATATTTATTTCTCGTTTGGTAAATTACCAACGACAATGGAAATTCCACTTTTAATGTCCACAGTTGATATTTATCATCACCACCATAATCATAATCTCTATTCGTAATGACCAGTGTGTTTGACTGCCATCGACACATTTTAATAAATCCATTAACATTCAGTTTGACAGAATCCAAAAGTTGACCATCAAATGTGAATAGCTTAATGTTTCTAATCCACTCGTCCCATCCTGCAATCAGATTATTTTCAGTTATAACCAAATGATGAATCCCTGCTGGTTCTTTCTCTCCCATTTGTTGAGGGAAAGGAATATGTCTGGCTTTATCAGAAACTGTCAGGTCTTGCAGATATAAAGAAGATGACAACATTTCACTGACAGAAATGTTTCTGGAAAATACATCTACCAGGTCGATAAAAACATCAGCTTGGTTGTTTTTAACCAGATCTCTCAACACCAAATTATGATCATTTATGGCAAACATACGAGTGTTGTCTATCAGATAGATAAACATTTTATCTATACAACCACCATAGAGATTGGGGGGAGGTTTCATTTGGGATAGTAAAACACTGTGGACAGTCTTACTACTACTACTATGACTACCGCTACTACTATGACTACCACTACCACTACTACTATCACTACCACTACTACTACCACTACTACTTCTACGACGACGATGTCTACCATCATGACCTCCACCACCAACACTAGTGCAGCATTGAAATACTCTTCTCTTAGTAACAATTAATAGCTTTTGTGTTTCATTTTCTATTGCTAATGCTTTCACTAGAAAAGGGATATTAATTGTCTTAATTGTTTCAACTTGATTATAATAATTGATGGCTAAAATATCTAAATGTGATGGTTTATCACAATAACAAACAATCTCACCTTCACCCATCTTACACACCCGTACATAAGGCTGCCCTAATGATACACTTCTCACTGTCTTTGATAGGTTTCCGATGACCCTTAATTGTTTCTGTAGGGGTAATGTGACACCTATTTGATGAGAATCCCATCGACATATATCCGTAGCTGGAGACGGCAGAGATAATCCCGACACAATGTCTCCTTCATTAGAAATGTATAACAAGCAATCATGGTTGATGTCGGACACCACCAACTGTCCATTTGCCAGATTACATATTTCGCCAATGACAAGTTTTTTGTCTTTCTCCTTTTCTTTGAGTCGTAGATTTAGATTTCTAATATAAGGATTTTTCAGGTGTAAACAACAGCCAGACGGTCGGTCCTGATACTTGTAAAGAAGGACCCTGTTGAGTTGAGTGTCCGGTAGATAAACAGTCCCTTGGAAAACAGCAATGTGAGGGTGAACAGGGAAAGGCAGTTGCCACTGCCATTTCATTTCTCCATATATATCATAACATATCAGAATAGAGTGTCTCTTGAAGAGGACATAAAAATAAACATTATCAGAGTAGATGTGATGAGGGTAGCCATAGAATGGAAGGTATTTTTGAAAAAGTTCTTCACCACATGTGGAATAAAATACCATTTTATTTTTGCTTCCATCTACGACTACAAAATTAATTGGAGTTGCAGCAATGGCGACATTATAATGTCTCAGAGAAATTCTTTCTATAATGTCAACTTTGTCCTCCTTGATCAATAGGATATGGATCTCATTTTTGTTTTCAGTGGTGGTCACAGCTAAACACTTATTTGATACAATATGACATATTTTCCTGTAATCAGTTTGGACCTTTATTAAAGGGCCTTTGCTTAGTTCAGGACAGTTGATATACTGAAGTTCTTTCTTTTCATGATAAAACACTAAAATTCTGTTTGAGTTGAGTCTACAAAAGCAAGAAGGAATCTCAAGGAAAGTTGAATTATTTTGGTTAATTATTTCTCCAGTCTCAGTGAATAATATAGCTTTATTATTCTTATAGGTTATTAATATAGAAGATGCTGACATAGGTAGAATATTAGTAATATTGTAGCAATCCTCAATATGAATATAGTTGTCCAATCTTGGGGTCCATAGCTGGTGCTTATATGACTGCCTGGGCCAAAAGTCTTCATTTGTTCTAATGATATGAAGGACATCAAAATAATCGGTTACAAAAATGATTTCTTTGCCAACAGAAATATGGTGGCATTTCATGCCAATTTCTCTTGTTGTCACAGCACCTGTACCTGAAATCCGATAAATAATATGTCCCTGGAGGGCATAAAAATGGTTTTGGTACACAGTGATGTGGGTTGGCATGTCCAGGGAATTGGTATCAACCTCAAATAACTGCTGGCCATCCACATTGTAACAGGTAACCCGGTTAATACTGGAAAAGGATAATAAGAGTTTATTTTGTGCTCCTACAGCAATATCTGTAGGTGATTCTTTGGTAATGAATTCAGATTTTATTCTATTATCTTCCCAGTCAAAGACGTATATGGTCCTACCAAACATTTCTACACCTATAAGTGTAGAATGTTCCAAGTAAGAAACCAAGATTAATCCTAACTGAATTCTTTTGATTTTAAAACTTAAAGGGTTGATAATAAGAATCGTTTTTCGGAAGGGGAGGGTGGCCAGAACTGTGTCTTGACTGATTCTGGTGAAATCAGTGACAGACGATGGGCAATGAACATCATTTCTGTCACCGTCTCTTGTCTTACAACATATTGTCATACAATGGCGGGAATATGTAACAATCCCTGCTTGTATCACAACAATATTGGATATTGGGTTGCTTAAGTCTTCACCAGATTCATCCATCTTTGCTTCCCTGGTTACAACTGGAGAAAGAGGCCGGAATTTGTTGATTATTTTTGGTGGTTCAATTGTTTTGTGTTTGTCTTGTAAAACATTTGTCTTTAAATAGTTTTCCAAAAACAATTCCAGTTTTCCAAACACAATAAAATCTTGGTTGTAATCGTATTCCTTAATGTCTTTCATCAAAATTGCTGTTCTCTTTCTAAACTCTTTTAGAAAAGTATTTTCATCCATTCCTACATATTTTAAAAAAGTACATATTTTTTCACGAGAATTTTTCAACAAATTAATTTTGTCTTCATATGCATTGAACCTTGTATAATATATGTGTTTATCCAAAATATTTCGTGTTAACATTATTTCCCTCTTTTCGTGTTCTCCTTTTTGTCTTTTTTGTTTTGTTGTTGACTGAGATGAAGCTCGTTCCTCTGGCATTTTTCTCTTTGAACCATCATCTCTGCCATATTCAAACTTTTTACGGGCAACCTTTGCTTCATCCCTTTTTGTTTTTGAGTAAGTTAAAGCACTTTTCTAAGGGGTAGGTTTTGTTTGGTTTTCCATCGTGAATCTGTAATGAAATATAAGGAAAACATTCAGCTTTGTGAAAATATTCAAGTTTCAGGGAGATGATGTTTACTTCATTATTTGAAAAACACAAAAAAAAACATTTATGTATTTCTGTCAGTGAATTAATCTTGTCTAATTAATATTTAAACAACTTTCTGTTGTAATAATAATGATTAGAAATAAACATCTGATTACACTCTATTTTAAGATGTTCTAATAAGTTTCATTAATTACATGGAGTCTAAATATTAGCAATAATTATATTCACTGGAAATGATATTTGCTCTCAACATCACAAAGTAATAGTCATGAGTGGCTTAGACTTATTTAACGATAATTAGTCAAGAAGATTCCCCTGCTCCAAAAGTACTCAATAACGAGACATTCCATGCTGTAGAGAAAATTAACTTTAATTGGTATACATGCTATATTATGTCCCAACACACAGCAATCATGTTCAAACTTCATTAACACAGAACAATTAAGAAAACAAACTTTATGTTTCATAGACATTTGTCAGATACAAGACAGACTGAACATTTTGCTAATTAGATGGAATATAAGTATTACTAATGATTATATGTACTGGAAATGATGGGACCGTCATGGTTGGCTTGGTTTCCATCATATTTACCTGGATTAAGAGATATCAATAAAGCTGGAGTTGAAACTGGTTCTTAACCTGACAAATGCTGTAAATCTCTCAACATTCCAATATAATCCACACAATTATCAAAGACAACATTGATTAAACTTGGAAAGCTTATCAAAAGATGGGCTTTCATATAATCACACTGATACACAGCATGTTGAGAGGATCGTTATTATTTGTTCTGATTGAGATAATAAAGATTGGTTAATGAATAAGCTTAATTAACGAAAGGTAGGTTCATCTAAATTATCTTTAATATAAGGGACAATGTTTGGGTAGCAATGAGAAAGATGTGTTAGTATGAGAAAGGGGTTTGGCAGGGGAAGTGTGTTTTGTTTTGTGTTAGGTGAGGAGATATAACTTGGTGTAGTTTATTATGAAATATTGGGGGTTTAATGAGGTGGATTAGGAAATATTAGCACAAGGCCAACAAGTTTGGGGAAGCAGGTAAGTTGATTACATCGACCCCAGAACTCAAAAGGTACTTATTTTATTGACCCTGAAATGATGAAGGTTGACGTCGGCAAAATTTGAACTCCACAGAAATCTCCAAGAATATTTCTAAATTTACCAAATAATTCTCAAAAGCCATCCATCTGATAAATAATATCGAAGATGGTGAGAAAACATATTTAATGCATTGCACGTTAAAATGTTGATGTAGGATAAAGATGTGCTGAGAGAGAAAATATATGTTGTCACCAAATTGTTTAATATTTAAACATTTCTTCTTGTTTGCTTCAAGATATAAAATAGAAATGAAATCACCAGAACAATTCCATTTATATTCAAAGATTAATATTAAAATTTTTAAAAATCAGTTAAAAAAATTTCATTGATTGAAAGAAGAAAAAGATCAATTAATAGAGTCGTTAGAACATTGGACTTAATACCTTGTGGTATTTATACTGACTCTTTGTCTGCTGAGTTCAAATCATGCTGAGATTAATTTTGATTTTTATTATGCAAGGGTCGATAATTAAAATGCCCGTCTGAGGTGGTGGTCTGATGGAATCATTAGATATTTGACAAGATTCCTTGTAGTATTTAATGTGGTTCTTTGTGATCTGAGTTCAAATCCTTTTGTTGCTTCCCTGGGTTGCAGACTTAATCTATCACCTTTTTCAACACCATCACCTGGCCCTTGGGATGCTTTTAGCAGAGGATTTCTCTGTTGTATGTATTCATGTTAGGTCTCTTGTTTTGAGAATGTCTTTTTTCCATTCACCACTCTTGAAGACCCTGGAAATATAAAGGGCCATTGGCAGGGCCCTTCTCCCTGGCTGAGCTTTTAATTTGACTTGAGAATTAGAAATCCACTAAAATTGTGTATCCTTAGATGAACATATCCGTTCTTTTAATTTCCATCAAATAGTTTTGACATAGTTATAACCAAACTATACTTTATTTTATCTTCTGGAAATGAAAATTTTTACTTGTAATGTAACAGTGTAAGATCTTTGAAAAGTTTCTAGTCTATAAAATACTGCCTGAAAATAAAACAAATTCCAATATAAGAGTTTATGTTTGAAATAGTTCTAATGAAGCTTTAACGAAGTGTGTTAGCAAATTGTGAGTTAATTAAAATAATTACCTGAGTCAGTGATGAAGTCTCTCGATCTGCAGCCTGAAGTCTTTCTCTCTCTCAGAAATATCATGCAAGAGTGGCAATGATGTGACTTGTGTTTGGCAGTTAAAGCTATATTTATAATCTACCAGGAAGAAGTTTCTAGATACCTGGTGGGTGTTACCTTGTCATGGGTATGTGTCTTGGGTTAAAAGTATGTGTCTGTTGTAGTGTATAGGTATGTGTGTGTATATGTTGCTGTGTTGTAGTATATGTTGGCCAGATTACATCGACACACCTATCTCAGATTACCACAGACTGTTACCCTCTCCCCACCTCCCATCCAATTCTACATTCTCTCTTTCTTTCTTTACATCATCTCCAACATTGCCACAACCACCACCACCACCACCTCTCCATGCATTTCCATTCAAGTGTTTCATGTTTCTGAACCAATCATATTCACTTCTTTTGCCTTCTTTCCTTATAATGGAAATATCCCATCCTCAATATTTAAATTTGTATACATACATATATAGCTATACACACACACACATCATCATCATCATCATCATCATTTAACGTCCGCTTTCCATGCTAGCATGGGTTGGACGATTTGACTGAGGACTGGTGAAACCGGATGGCAACACCAGGCTCCAATCTAATTTGGCAGAGTTTCTACAGCTGGATGCCCTTCCTAATGCCAACCACTCAGAGAGTGTAGTGGGTGCTTTTATGTGTCACCCGCACGAAGGCCAGTCCGGCGGTACTGTCAACGGCCACGCTCGAAATGGTGTCTTTTATATGCCACCCGCACAAGAGCCAGTCCAGGGGCACTGGCAACGATCTCGCTCGAAAATCCTATGAAGGCCAGTCAGGCGGTACTGGCAATGGTCACGCTCAAAATGGTGCATCTCATGTGCCACCCGCACAAGAGCCAGTCCAGGGGCACTGGCAACGGTCTCACTTGGCTTGCCGGGTCTTCTCACGCACAGCACATTTCCAAAGGTCTCGGTCAGTAGTCATCGCCTCGGTGAGGCCCAATGTTCGAAGGTCTTGCCTCACCACCTCAGCCCAGGTCTTCCTGGGCCTACCTCTTCCATGGGTTCCCTCAACTGTTAGGGTGTGGCACTTTTTCACGCAGCTATCCTCATCCATTCTCACCACATGTCCATACCAGCGCAATCGTCTCTCTTGCACACTACAACTGATGCTTCTTATGTTCAGCTTTTCTCTCAAGATACTTACGCTCTGACGGGTATGCACACTGACATTACACATCCAACGGAGCATACTGGCTTCATTCCTTGCGAGCTTACGCATGTCCTCAGCAGTTACGGCCCATGTTTCACTTCCATGTAGCATGGCTGTTCGTACACATGCGTCATACAGTCTGCTTTTTACTCTGAGTGAGAGTCCCTTTGTCGCCAGCAGAGGTAAGAGCTCTCTAAACTTTGCCCAGGCTATTCTTATTCTAGCAGCTACACTTCCAGCGCCCCCCCCCCCACTACTAACTTGGTCACCCAGATAGCGAAAGCTATCGACTACCTCTAGTTTTTCTCCCTGGAATGAGATAGGAGTTGTTTCCTGTTTGTTTACAGTCTTTATTGCACCTGAACATCTGCCACATACAAAAACTAACTTCTTAGTTAACCTGCCTTTGATATTGCTGCACCTCTTATGTGTCCATAGCTTGCACCGGGTACATCTTATAGAGTTACTACCTACTCCTTTTCTACATACTGAGCAGGGCCATCTACCTGAAGGGGTTTGTGTTTTATCTACCTTCCTACTTATTAGGATTTTGGTTTTAGCTAGGTTGACTCTAAGGCCCTTTGATTCTAGTCCTTGCTTCCACACCTGAAACTTCTCCTCTAGTTCTGAAAGTGACTCCGCAATTAGTGCAAGGTCATCAGCATAGAGGAGCTCCCAGGGGCAACCTGTCTTGAATTCCTCTGTGATCGCCTGGAGGACTATGATAAATAGGAGGGGGCTGAGGACGGAACCTTGGTGGACCCCTACCTCTACCCGGAATTCATTACTGTACTCATTTCCAACCCTCACCTTACTGGCAGCATCTCTGTACATGGCTCGCACAGCTCTCACTAACCATTCTTCTATCCCAAGTTTCCTCATTGACCACCAGATAAGGGATCGGGGGACCCTGTCAAAGGCTTTCTCCATGTCAACGAAAGCCAGGTACAGAGGTTTATCCTTGGCTAGGTATTTCTCCTGCAGCTGTCTTACTAGAAATATGGCATCAGTAGTGCTTTTACCTGGCACGAACCCAAACTGCATCTCATCTAAATTGATTCGCTCCCTAATTAGTTGGGCTATGACCCTCTCTGTAACTTTCATAACCTGATCTAACAGCTTGATGCCTCTGTAATTATTTGTATCTAAAGCGTCACCTTTACCTTTGTAGCAGTTGACTATGGTGCTGCTACACCAGTCATTGGGTATGACTCCTTCGTGTATCACCTGGTTCGTAATACGGGTGACTAGGCTGTAGCCAACACTGCCAGATATTTTGAGCATCTCTGCAGTGGTTCTTGATGGGCCGGGGGCTTTCCCTGTCTTCATACTCTTAATTGCTTTATGTACACATGTACATACATCATCATCATCATCATCGTTTAACGTCCGCTTTCCATGCTAGCATGGGTTGGATGATTTGACTGAGGACTGGTGAAACCGGATGGCAACACCAGGCTCCAATCTAATTTGGCAGAGTTTCTACAGCTGGATGCCCTTCCTAATGCCAACCACTCAGAGAGTGTAGTGGGTGCTTTTATGTGTCACCCGCACAAAAACGTCCACGCTCGAAATGGTGTCTTTTATGTGCCACCTGCACAAGAGCCAGTCCAGGGGCACTGGCAACGATCTCGCTCGAAAACCCTACAAGGCCAGTCAGGCGGTACTGGCAACGGTCACGCTCAGGATGGTACATCTTATGTGCCACCCACACAAGAGCCAGTCCAGGGGCCCTGGCAACGATCTCACTTGGCTTGCCGGGTCTTCTCACGCACAGCACATTTCCAAAGGTCTCGGTCAGTAGTCATCGCCTCGGTGAGGCCCAATGTTCGAAGGTCTTGCCTCACCACCTCAGCCCAGGTCTTCCTGGGCCTACCTCTTCCACGGGTTCTCTCAACTGTTAGGGAGTGGCACTTTTTCACGCAGCTATCCTCATTCATTCTCACCACATGTCCAAACCAGCGCAATCGTCTCCCTTGCACACCACTACTGATGCTTCTTATGTTCAGCTTTTCTCTCAAGATACTTACACTCTGACAGGTATGCACATTTACATTACACATCCAGCGGAGAATACTGGCTTCATTCCTTGCGAGCTTACGCATGTCCTCAGCAGTCACAGCCCACATATTAACATGGACCCACAAACACACCCATATACATACACACACACAGGCATACCTTTTCCGATGAGTTGTAGTGACTCTAACGTCATATGCAATAAGCTCATCATTAACATCATCATTGTTATTATTATGTTGTTTTTTTTTCTTCTTTCTTCAAATTTTCTTCCATTTCTCGCCGAGTGTTTTCCGTACACCTAGGGCAGAGAGACTCGTTGTATGCATTCCCAGTTTACACACGCAAATTCACAGGTAAAACATGTATTTCAGAAAACAAAAAAATTCATGAATGGATGTTGTTTTCACAGCGATAATGCTCTTCTCAGTACATGAGTCGTTCCAGTTAGCACGATTTTTTGCACTTCCTGTAGGGATGGTAAGCCTGGTATCATTTTCAAATAGGTTTCAGTACCTTTTTTTATCATTCCTAGAGATCCTACAATCACTGGTATGGTAGTCACCTTGAGGTGCCACATTTTTTCAATTTCTATTAGCAAGTCTTTATATTTACTGATCTTGTCAAATTCTTTCGCCGCTATATTATGATCAGAGGGAATACTCATGTCAATTAATAAACACATCTTATTTGTCTGATCTTTTATAATAATATCCGGTTTATTAGCTTTTATAGTTTTGTCAGTATGTACGGGGAAGTCCCAGAGAATTGACACATTTTCTCCCTCAGTTACAGCTTCAGAATGGTGTTTATACCATTTGTCAGCGGTTTTGATTTTATAATGCCAACATATTGTCCAGTGTAAATACTGGCCGACTCTGTCATGTCTTGCTTTATATTCTACAGGTGCTAAGACTCTACACCCTGAGATTAGGTGGTCTATAGTTTCAATCGCATTGTTACAAAATCGGCATTTTGGGTCAGCTCCATTTTTTATCACATTGGCTTGGTAGTTCCGGGTTAATAAACTTTGGTCTTGAGCAGCCAATATGAAACCTTCACTCTCTGCTTTTAGCCCTGAACTTCGTAACCACTGATGCGTGCGTTTCTGGTCGACATCAGCTTGTTTGCTACGAGCCACATACTTGTTGTATGATCTCTTGTGTAACACAGTTGCCAATTTTTATTTGCGTTTTATGTTGGTGTGCATTTGGTAGTTTATGGAGTGGTTCCCTATCATTCATATTTGTATGCCCTACAACTGCAAGCTCATTCAGAACTTCCTGCTTCATTATTATTATTATTATTATCATTATTATTATTATTATATTTTAAAAAGGATTGATGTAACTCTTCACGAAGGTAAACAGTCAAGACGAAGAGCGCGATTCGATTGTAAGATATTTTATTGGTCTTTCTCTCAAGTTCAAAATAAGAAGTGATAAAAATCCAAAATTACAGAAATTTAAACGTAAAGTATGAACGAGAGAAACCAGCGTTCACACGTTGATGGAATGACATCATCAGTTTTTAAGTTACAATTTTATAACAGGCGAAAAGAAAAAGACAGAAAAAGAAGAAAGGAAAGAGAAAGAGAGAAAGAAGAATATTCAACCAAACAGTTTTGTATAAATTTGTTAATAACCCGCAAACATATGTTTGCGGTTATTAACATCCCGCCCTGGAGGAATGAATAAGATGACAGGAGAATATAGTCAAGCAGGTGATATACAAAGGAGTCATCCCCAATGACTGGTGTAGCATCACCATAATCAACTGCTACAAAGGTAAAGGTGAGGCATTAGATACGAATAATTACAGAGGTATCAAGTTGTTGGATCAAGTACAGAAGGTCACGGAGAGGGTCATAGCCCAACAAATTAGGGGGCGGGTCAGTTTAGAGATGAGATGCAGTTTGGGTCTGTGCCAGGGAGAAGCACCACTGATGCTGTATTTCTGGTAAGGCAGCTGCAGGAGAAATACCCAGCCAAAGATAAACCTCCATATTTGGCATTCGTTGACATGGAGAAAGCGTTTGTCAGGGTCCCCCGATCCCTTATCTAGTGGTCAGTGCAGAAGCAAGGGATAGATGAGTGATTGGTGAGAGCTGTAAGATCCATGTACAGGGATACTGTCAGTAAGGTGAGGTGGGGGGGGGCAACGAGTATACTGAAGAAGTAGGGGTTCGCCAAGGATCAGTGCTCAGCCCCCTCTTATTCATCATAGTCCTCCAGGCAATAAGAGAGGAATTCAAGACAGACTGTCCCTGGGAGCTCCTCTATGCTGATGACCTTGCTCTAATAGCTGAGTCACTTCCAGAACTAGAGAAGTTCCAGGTGTGAAATCAAAGGGCCTTAGTGTCAATCTAGCAAAATCCAATGCCTTAGTGAGTAGGAAGGCAGACAAATCAGAGAAACCCCTTCAGGTCGAGGGTCCTGCGTGATCTGTAGAGAAGGTGTAGGTAGAAAATCCATAAGATGTACCCAGTGCAAGCTATGGACACATAAGAGGTGCAGCAATATCAAAGGAAGGTTAACTGGGAAGATAGATTTTTGTGTGTGGTAGATGTACAGGAGCAATAAACACCAAATACATTGAGAAAACAGATTCCATCGCATTCCAGGGGGAAAAACTAGAAGTAGTTGATCGCTTCTGTTACCTAGGTGACCAAGTCAGTAGCCGGGGTGGATGTTCTGAAAGTATAGCTGCCAGAATAAGACTAGCATGGGCAAAGTTACTTCTGCCGGTAAGAAAGGGCCTCGCTCTGAGTGGAAGGTAGACTGTATGATGCATGTGTGCAAACAGCCATGCTACATGGCAGAGAAACATGGGTTGTGACTGCTGAGGACATGTGTAGGCTTGAAAGAAATGAAGCTAGTATGCTCCACTAGATGTGTAATGTCCATGTGCATATTTGACAGGATGTAAGCAGCCTGAGAGATAAGAAGCATCAGATGTGGTGAGCAGGAGAGACGACTGTGCTGGTATGGTGATGCGATGCGTATGGATGAGGGCAGCTCTTCATGGTGCTAGCTTCTAGTTCATAGATGTTATCTTGTGGAAGTGTTTTTACTATTTCTTTTGAAATCATTAACATAGCGAGAGTACATGGTTAGGATTATGGAGTTCTCTGCAGAGCATTCTTGGAATCTCTTATCCCACCATACCATAAAGAGTTTGGCCACATGGCCAGCAATACTGACACCAATGGTTGCCCCCTCTTCCTGGGCATATATCTTTTTATTGAACTTCAACATTTGACCCTTTAGAGTAACTTTGGTACTCGCAACTATCAGGTGACATTTTTTCACCTGGTCATAGTCTTCAGGAGTCCTTATGCCTCTCTGATCCACCCTTTCCATCTGTCCATAAGGGTATTCTTGACCATGGGGGGTGATGGTAGGGTGTCTACCTGTTTTAGATTGACTGGGGCAGAAACATGGGATCTTTTTTAAAACGGGGGCCACATTTTTCATTAACGAAACACTTTGAAACTTGGAACACTGGTAGAATATGTCATATAAAACATCTTTTTCTCTTAGTCTTCTTTAAAAAAAAAAGAAATCCATAAGTTATTCCATGTTAAAGTTGTCGTATTTCTGTAATTTCAACCAATCACTGACGTCCATTCAGCGGATATACATTAAGTTCCGACTACATAAACAAACGATTCTGAAACAATTAACCCTAACCCTAAGGTTAGGGTTAGGGTTAAAGCAAATTTAAAATGAAAAAAGCAAATAAAACGAAGGTATGGAGATTAAATACGCTTTACATCGCTTAATCAGCCAAAGTGATTATAACACCTCGTTGTA